>NC_056735.1:664059226-664152896 GCF_019279795.1 Protopterus annectens | reverse complement strand
AAAAAAAAAAAAAAAAAAAGTGAAAAAAAGAAAAAAGGTTTTTTTGGGGCAAAAAAAAGGGGTGGATTGAATAAGCTTTTTTTAGAGGCTATTAGCATTATGAGAGCACCTAAGGGCTTGGGACTTGTGGTTATGTCCCAGGATAGGTATACACACTCTGTTTTGAATGACTTAAACAACAGTGAATATTACTCTTCGGTTGATGTGGGATCTGTTAAAAAAGGTTTTAGATACATAGTCAAATCCCTGGCTACGCTCAAAAGGTCTGGTTGCTTTCTGATTTTGAATTTGATTTTGTCTTTTAAACACCCCCATTTAGGGAGTTTTTTGGAGTACCGAAGATTCATAAGGATCAAGTAAACCCGCCTTTTAGGCATATAGTTTCGAGCAGAAGAACTAAAACAGAGGCCATTGCTGAATATGTTGACATCATTATCAACCCCCATTGTTCAGAAATCCCCGTTTTTCTTAAACTCTTAGGATTTCTTAAACTTTCTCCATAATAATCCACCTGTACATTCTAATGTTCTTTTAGTGACCCTAGACATTAAGTCCTTTTATACCAATATTCCCCATGATATTGGTTTACAGTTCCTTACGAATTACCTAGTGAAACATTCAGGATTTTCTGTGGAAAGAAAAAAACACTATACGCACCCTAACTTCACTAGCTTTACATGGGATCTTTTTTTCTTTTAACAACTCCCATCTTTCATCAGGTTAAGGAGGTAGCCATGGGGGCTAAATTGGCTCCATCCTATACCAACCTGGTTTTAGCTAATTGGGAAGTGGAATCTTTTAAATTCCTGTCTGGATTTAAGTACATTTCTCTATACAGGAGGTACATTGATTATGTTTTTTTTCATTTGGGAGGGGAGTGAGGCATCCCTTTTTGAATTTATTAATGAAATGTCGGAGAGCATATTTTTTTTAAAGTTTAATGTGTCCTCTTATGGTAATGAGGTTAATTTTTTGCATACTTCCATTTCCATTAGACGTCTACCCCTCTCTTGGATTTCCAATATTTACAGAAAGGATACTTTCTGCAGTAATTATTTGCATTTTGATAGCATGCACCCCTTTTTTATGAAGAGGAATATTGTGAGAGGTCAATTTATTCGCTTATCTAGAATTATTAGTGAAGAAGCTACATACTTTGAGCAGCGCAGGACATTTTCTTTATTCATGACAGACAGGGGTTACCCTCCTAGTTTAATACACTTGATTTTTGAGGAAGTTACTGCTTGTATACATTCTAAATTTCCACCCATCATGGTTAAAGGGTTCACTGCTCATTCTAAGAATACTCTTTCATGTCTTCCTACGTTTACCACAAATATCACTTCCAGTTTTAATACCACACACTGATGACCAACAAGGCTCAGCCCTTTCCTTAAACTCTTCCTCTGTTTTGGGTAGTGATTTTACTAGCCCCAGTATTGGCCAGAATGCTAGCATTGATAGATGCACTAGTTTTCCGATTCCTATTTGCAGGGATGCTGTTATGACAGAAGAATGCCAAAGAAGCTGAAACGTAAGGCGTTTGACAGTGGTGCGGCCAGTACTACTGTATGGTACAGAAACCTGGGCAGTAAAGGCAGAACAGTTGAAGCTAGAGGTGATGGAAATGCAATGCCTGAGAAAGGTGGTAGTATGCAGACTGTAGGACAGATGAAGAAATGAGGACATAAGAGCAGAAGCCAAAGTAGCTCCAATTGCAGGAAAGATCAAAGAGAACAGATTGCGGTGGTTTGGGCACATGTATAGAAAAGCAGAAGACAATCTGGAGAGGAAGATTTGGGACAGACATGAAGGTCAGAGGAAGCGAGGACATCTAGCAGTGAGGTGGATGGATTGTGTGAAGGAAGATCTGCGACAGGCATCAATGTTGAAGGAAGGCAGGAGTATTGCGCTGAATTGAGAGAGTTGGTGACAGTTATACGATACCCCGACCCCATGTAGAAAATTGGGGGAAAAAGGGTGCTGCTGATATACACACGCACAAACATATATATATATATATATATATATATATATATATATATATATATATATATATATATAGAGGTGTGTGTGTATGTATATGTGTGTATATATATATATATATATATATATATATATATATATATATATATATGGGTTCATGTTAGAACGTCAACAACTTACTATATCGACAAGTAGCCCTGCACCACGAAATCAACGAATCCTCGAAGCATCGAAATCTGAAATAACCGACACCCACGTCATCGACATGACTTCACCGACAATCCACTTCACCGATATTCAGCTATCAGCAGTATTACAGGTAACTGGTATTAACATGTGGTGAGTAGGGGATGTATTTCTATTGTCAGACTAAGTGACATATGTTTATAAATATACCCCCTACCTCACATTTGTTAATACCCGTTACCTGTAATACGCGATGTTGGTGTAGCGCGTTGTCTGTGAAGTGGATGTCGGTTATTTGAAGTGTCGATGCTTCAGGGTTTCGTTGATTTCGTGGTGCAGGGCTACTTGTCAATATAGTAAGTTGTCGACGTTCTAACATGAACCCATATATATATATATATATATCTATATCTATCTATATATATATATATATATATATATATATATATATATATATGCATGTGTGTGTGTGTGTGTGTGTGTATATATATATATATATATATATATATATATATATATATATATATATATATATATATATATATAAAACACACACTCTTGTTACTCCTGCTTGTTTAATTTACCAACTGTCTAGTGCTCAATTCAAACGTGCAGATCACCTCGTATCTGAAACAGGAAGCACTGCAAAATTTCTCTGCCTCTGTCTTGTACAGATTTATTTATTTGTTGGCAGGGCTTTTCCCATTAGGTAAGTGACCTCTCTCTTCAGGGGTGATTCAAGGCGATATTTTTACTGAGTGAGGAAATCTGGCCAGGTCACTGTGGAAGTTCCCCAACTGTTTTTGAGAAGTTCCTTGGGATTTTTTATGTCCTTCTGAGTTAACCACAATTCAGCATTTGGAGCTTCAGTTTAATATCTTGTCTAAATGACTGCACACTTGAGTGCATCGTCTTCTAAATTCTACACAGCTGTGTCAGTAATGAGAAATTAATCCAGTTATCTGAGGTGGGAGTAGAACCTTTGGCCTTTTAATCTTCCAGCACCAAAGGCAAGTGTGATACCTGTTGACCCAATGACCCAGATTCCAGGAGCACTGAAAAGACCAATTGTAGACACACTTGGAAGTGTGACTGGTATTGGTCAGTTCTGAGATCCAGCAAGTCAGGTGCTCTCTCAGTAGCTTGACAGCCAAGTCAAGGAAAGTAAAGAAGCTGCTACATGCAATCTAAGCCATAAAGAGAAGCATTTGTTGATGACCTTTGGATTGTAAAGTGAGAAAACATTTAGGGAAGTGGGTGGAATGACATTGCCAGTGGTCTGCATCTCACCTGTGGCAGGTAGTTAGAGACCTGTGGAGAAGCGTCTCCGGTGTTGGAGGTGCCAGGTAGGAGAATATGGAAGGTGTGTATTCCTGATCTGCCTTTTCACCGTTAGCATATGGTGACTTGTGTGTGTAGCAAATGTCATGGAGATCAGTGTTTCATAAATTTGGTGCAGCCAAGCAGATGGTAGCCTTCATTTGCATGTATATGAGAGCTTGCACATGCATAGGAAGTGTGTGTAGATCCTGACAATGATGCAAGTGCCCATGACAGCCACCCAGGGATATTTGTGCCATTAGAATTGCCCTCAAGGGCATAGTCCAACTCCATGGCTGCTTGTATGGTAGTCCCTCCAGTTGGCTGTCATCCTTGTTCTGAGGACTCCCAAGAGGCAGAGGAATGGATGCAAGAGCAATAGGAAGAACTTTGGCAGTCAGCAGGCATAGAGGCAGAAAGCACAAAAAAGTAAAACCTGAAAATGCTTAGTAAGGGAATGTTGGCTCTCAATTTTGGAGATTAGACTATGATTTGAGATTGAGTATTTTTTAATGACTGCTTATTGTAGCAGCTCTTAAAATTTGAAATAATATCAGGTTGTCTATTGCTGATGGGGGAAAAGAGCAGATCCAGTCTGTTTGCTCTGATAGTAATGGCTGTAATGGATTTGCAAAACTTGCAAGAATTTGTTCATATAGGTGTCTGTGCAAATAAAGCATACAATAGGATTCCTTGTCTCTTAAGTGCACTGTCTTACTTTTCCTCATTGGTTCCTTCACGAGTGACATCCAGAATAGTAAAAATAGGGCATTCTTATTTCCCTTGATTTTTTTCCATAGATTGTCTTTCAGATTTATTTTGTTCTTTCAGGAGAATGTGTTGTACACCAGATAATGTCCTGTAGCAGTGGTCCTACAATTTGAGCTTTTACATCTATGCTGTATAAACTTGCACAATTTTATCAGGTTCTCTCAGAGCTTTGGAGTTGCTTCATTGTCAGTATTGTCATTGATATTTTATTATACAAATCAAAAATATGACATAAGCCTAATTTTAACAAGTAATACATAATTGCTATTGAAGTTGCAATAGGAAGGTTTTAGACATGTATTGAGTATTGCTTTTGGGAGAAAAATCACACCATATTAATTGACTAAATTCTTGTTTTTTCAGGTTTGACTATACAGGCCGTGGTATGTCCGAAGGTGTCTTTGAGGAATGCACAGTTGGAAAGTGGAAAAAAGATGTTTTGTCAGTACTAGATGACCTTACTGATGGACCACAGGTTAATATGAGACTGTGTTTGTGTGTAATATACGGAGAAATGTTTTCTTTAAACATTAATTCCACTGCTATAGAGGAGGGAGTGTTTGTAATTTCTTAAGTTTATTGCCTGTTTCTTGAATGCTCAAGTTTGGGAAAACTAATATCTGTGCATTATTCTGGTATGGGACAAATGTGGACACTGACCAGAGAGATGGTATGGCTGCAGAATTATTATTATGACAAATTGTAGTTGTGTCCTTTCATTTTTTTTCCAGTATTTATAGTACAACTTGCAAAGACATAATTTTGTCAAGCACATGTTTTCCTACTAGCATTGTTTGGATCAGGTGCTTTGTCAGTGCTCATCAGGCCCCCATTTCTTTTTCTTTACATCTCCCTTCCTCCCCAGCTGAACCGACCATGTTTTGGAGTTTCTCAAATGAAAATTGTCATCTGTCTAAACATCATTTTTCTGTTCTGCCATTGATCTCACACAGAGTTCACTTCTGACCACTTTATGCCACTATTTTCGGATTCCTCTTTGGTGCACTAGAGAAGCATGACTAACATTTCTGTCTTCGTCATTCAGGAATTTTCCTTATTCACTTGTTACAGGCACTCCTGTCTCCAGCAGCACTACTGTCTCTCCCGAATGCCATTTCTCTTCCTTTGGCATCCCTTTATCTGTATTTCTTTGCTTGTGGATTTTAAAGTGCTTAAGCCCAAGCATTGCAATAAATGCTAAAATCCATCTATAAAAATTGTTCTAATTGTGGAAAACAAAAACAATGGATTTTAAACCCTGTTCAAAATTTAAAGTTCTAAATTAGAGGTGAATATCTTTGCTGGGCTCACAGAACACTCTTCTAAAGAGATGATATTCCAAGGAATTCCTAAAAGAATCTAGTTTTACTGTTTTGGTTAAGGAAGGAAGCCAGGCCAACCACCAGCTACTCACTTGACAACTTGAGTGTCCTTGTAGGAATATGAGGCTGACTCAGCAGCTCTTTGAAATAAGACAGACCTAGATCGTGTAGGGTGTGAAAGGTGGTAATGGGGCTTTTAAATACATTGTCTGGCTGCAGTCAGTACAAATCCAACAGCATAGGTGTAATGTGACATGTTCTAGAAATACCAACCAAAACTGGAATTCTGGGCCTACTGTTGGCAGGCCAGATTACCATCCAAAAGCCCAGGCTAGAAGGCATTGCAGTAGTCAAGGTTGGACAAAACACTACACATTTGTCACCATCCCAACGTCTGGTTTAGTAGTAGTAATATATAATCTGATCGGAGCTATATTATGAGTCGGTGAAAGTCTTTGTGCATCATCCCAAGCAGTGGTTGGATTATGAATGCAAGGCACACATTCAGTCTGGCTCTATTCTTAAGTTGTTTGACAGAATAGCAGAACCTTTGACTGTAAGGTAATTGTTGCATACACCAGAATTGTTTTGGTCTTGGCTTTTTAAACAGTTGATTCAGCTCATGAAGGATAGACTCCAAGCAGTCATCAAGAGAAGAAAAGTCCGTCATACTCTTGGGAGAAAAGAAGTGACATAGTCTGTTATCATCTACATATGACGGATAGTGAGTAAATATTCCTTCCAGCAGTGACCTCATTCAGTGGCAGCATGCGCTCTTGATGAATAACAAAGGAGCCAAAGTTGAAGCCTAAGGTATGCCTCAGTCCATAAAGTAGTAGACTGATTAATTTACACCAGAGACAAAATCAGGAGTATATTCAGAAAAGTAAGAAACAAACCACTCAATGATGACCCCTTATAACCCCATAATGCACTTTTAAATGCTTGACAAGGATGCCAATTTAGTGTTGGATGCCACTGAGAAGTCAACAAGGACTAGATCTTAATATTGTTCCCTCAGCTTCAGGAAGTCATTAGCTGCACAGAGTAGGGTTTCCAATTACTGTGCCTAGATGTTAACAAGCCATGTGATATCAGATGTTAATACAGCTGTAGACCACCATCTCTGTAAATTATCTCAGAAAAGGAAGATTGGAGAAGAGCAGTATTTCTCCAAGTTTGCATCCAAAGAGGATTTCTTGAGGACTGAAGTGAATCCTCTTAAGCACAGAAACACCCCAGTTTTCAAGGAGGTGAAACTTTTAAGAGAAAAATTGACCTAACTGACTCAAGCTGTAAGCAACCTCATAGGGTCAGACTCCAGAGCACAGTCCTTACCTTATCTTGACAGCCTTCTTTTCATAGAAATGTGCAATTTCTTCACAATCATCCAAAAAAAAAAAAAAGCTTTATCAGACAGGCTGGGCTGCATGAAAAAATGTGCAGCTAGGCTGATCTATGCAGCATATATCCATTTATACAAGAACACTGCCTTTTTCCAGGACACTTTTTCATCTGGTACAAAGCATAATGTATATCCAGAATAAGTTTATCCTTCAAAAGGGGCATCTGCTCTACCTTTGTTCCAGCTTTCACTGTAGCATGTGTTTCAGCTGCACTTTGTGACCAAGCAGTGGTTCTTGTCAAACCACAGATCTAGAATGCACAACCATATCCAGAGCACCAGTAAGTAGCAGAGTGTAGCATTTTTTTGTTATTTATATGCTGTCACCAGTACATCAGGTTCATCTGCACTGATCCTGTCAAGGAATTGGTGGAGAATCTGGCATAGGAATTGACAGCCCTGAGAACTCAAAATTTGATCATTTGTAATGGAGACAAGATAGGTGTTTAAATCCGGGAGTGAACTAGGTAGTGGATAGACCAAGAGAAGTTCACAAAAATTAAATCCTTCGTTTCAAGACAGCCCTTGGAGGATCATGTGTATAGTGTCCAGATTTAATGGGTTTTAGTTGAAACTACCTGAGGGAAGCTAACCTGGTAACTTTGTAGCAGTTTCATGAGATTCATTGCTTGCCAAGGCATTAGAATTCCCCAAGATTAGCCATCAAATGGATTAATGAACTACGTCGATAAGAGGAAGTGAAAAATATTGGCACTTGGTGGATGGAACGCAAGGCAGAATCTGCATTTCCTATCTGCTTGGTAAGGCATGTTCAAAGGAGCTGGCTTCCCTAGCCTCAGCGTTTGTCATGTCTGTGCCTGATGAATAACGCATAGCCATTCTCCTGTCCAAAGTTTTATTAACTAGGGCTATTAGTCACTTGATGCCCTGGTGGGTGCAGAAGACAAGGCTGAGAGCAGCTTTGATAATACCTGATTTGCAACTTTTTGACATGCCATTGTATGGCACTGTACTGGCTAGTGTATTGGTGGGGTAGGTCCTGCTTGTTAATTGAGATTCCAGTCTAGTGCTTTAGGTACTGACGTGAGACAGGGAAGGTCTTTATTACCATGGCATTCCACCATTGGATGGCAGAGAGAAAATCTGATGCACATACAGCCCAACCCTGCAAAGTAGACCACCTTTGCTCCATTGCCATAACTCTTCTTCACCCCCGACCCTTGGACCTGCTGTTAAGGAAGACAAGGATATCAGCATGCAAAGAGCCAAAAGGAAGCCACATGTATAGGAGAGACCCAGTAATGATGTCCTTTTTATACCAGATAAAGTAGCCTGGCAAGAAACAATCAAATAGAGCAGAGTAAAAGGGGCAGTAATAGTTTGTGAGCTGCCATAGTGTGATTTCATCCTTTTTAAACCATTAGGACTGTGACCACAGCTCTTACCTTAGCAAAGAAATCTTACAGGTTGCATCTCTTCCTTTTATAAATAATCCCATGCTCCTTACTATTGTTCATGTTGTCTTTGCTACTTGGCCAAGCTCACAGGTAAAAATGACTCTGCGTTATTTTCACACTCTTTCTTCAGACTTATCTGTAGAAAAATCAAAACTGCATTTTCTAAAACTAAAGATAAATCTACGAAGAAAATGGAGTCTTGCAGTAGGAGCCTTTTTTTTCTTAAAATTACCTCTCCTGTCTGTTGTAAAAAGTCTGTATTGGAAAAGAGGCGAGATACATGGTGATTATGGTGTTCTGGAGCTGATCAGTGTGGTGGATGACCTTCTGTCTGGGATAAGTATGATAGCATCTGTTTTTTTCTTACATCAAGTTAATTAAGCCTTGTGTCATGTAGACTGTCATCTGTCATGTCCTTCAGGTCTGTTTTGTATACACAGTTCTCAGCTTGGTAACCGGGGTAGAGCACTAATCCAATTGGACCCATTTTGATTTCAGCCAAAATATAAGTATTAGGGTATAGATTATGCAAAGAATTCAAAGGTTGTGGTACAGATGCATGTTGAGATGTTTGTTCTCACCCCCTCCATTTCCAGGGCAGAGAGAGCCAGCTCATCTTTACCCACTCTCGTTATAATGCCAAGTTCCACAAAGCCAATGAGTATCCTGCAAGAGCCCATGCTTAATGCAGACAGATTTTCCTTAGCTTGTGTTACCTTTGGTGGTGGTAGGGTCATTGATTGATCACATGCTGAAAGTTTCTTTGGCCTTCAGCTGATGGAGTTGACGTTTTAGCCTCTCTGTGCTGTTGCAGTCTGCACTGTTTTATATATATATATATATATATATATATATATATATATATAATGTTTTTCTTTCTTTCAAATTAGTAGTTCCCATATTGGTAGGGATGGACCCCTTAATTTGAGAGTTGAAGCCAAGCCATCATTGTGGATATTGACAAGGATTTGTTCTGATCCCTTAGTGTGAGTGTCCATGACATGGTACATGATGAGTTTGCAGACATCTCTGCATGGGCCTACCGCATCTGTAAGATTTTGAACTGTGAACTTCGCCCGTTCTTGGCTGCTGTGTCCTTGGCTGAGAGTGCACTCCTACACTTTCTTGCCCTGAATTCCCCCTGTGATTTCGCCTGGGTGGATACCTTGACCCAACTAAAGTAGTATATGCTCATCCAATTGCTCCAGCAATAATTACACTCTGCTGCCTCAACCCCCTTTTTTGTGGAAAGTGAATCCAAGAGTCTCCCAGAAGAATATCAGGAAGTACGTGCATGTGCTGCTAAATCTTAATCTACTGTACTCCCTTAAACCCTGCTAGCTAATGTAGTACGCTCCCTGCCAGGAAAGCCAGCAGCCTTAACCCCCTTATTTCTATCTCTCTGCTCTTCACCCCTCATATAGTTCCCTGAGTTATACTAGCTCCCTTCTCCCTTCAGTCTACTTCAGCCCAAAGATTGCCCTGGTGGGCTAAGTGCACTTCTGCATTTGTCCACTAGATGGCTTCCTCTCCACTCATTTAGATTAAATTCACTCATTTCTTCTACTCTAAAGTTTTAACATTTCTTCATCCCACTCTCTCTCCTAAAACCTTCAGCCCACTCTACCTACTATATCTAGGTCCCCTCTACTTACCCTTTTACAAACTATGCTCCACTGATAGGCTCTCGATCTTCTCCTGCCCTCCTAGGTTCTGTTCCCTGTTAACATACTGTACTATATTGCCTTTGCTTCCAATCTCTCCCTCCCTCTTATCTATTTTATACTCCTGCCCATGCCCCCTGGGTTCTGCTTCCCTGTTATCATACTGTACTGTATTGCCTTTTCTCCCTCCCTCTCTCTCTCTCCCCCTTATCTATTTAATACTCCTGCCTGTGATATTTGGGTTTTCGCTATTACACTACGTTACATTGTTCTCTTCTCTCTCCCTCTCTCTCTCGCTCTCTCCTCCTCTTATCTAATTAAGTATCCTGCTCATTATATTTCTGTCTTCCACTACCTAGCCCTACTCCTTAGATTTCTCCTCACTTCCTGGACCGATTCATCCATTTAGAAACTACCTATACATCAACTCCCCCTTACCGCAGACGTACAGCTCTTCCGGTCTGTACCCGCAAACACACACCCCTGCTCCTCCCCCCTCTTCCCATACATCCTCCTGGAAGTGATAAAGTCCCTCCCAACCCTTGGGCGCCATCTTGGCTGCTGTGTGTCCTTGGCTGAGAGTGCACTGCTACAGTAAGTAGAACCTGTTTGTACATGTATTGCTGCTTTTATTGTTTAACTCCATCTCGTTCTCTGTTCAGACAGTGCAAGGATAGTCTTGTCTCGTTAGAATATTAGCTGATGTATTAGATATATGCTGAATACTGACACGCTAGTTACTTGCAATTCTGAATTACTTTGTTACAACTGCGTCATCGGGAATGTCCCTCTATTAACACACTGATGGCTACAATAGGTGTGCTAGGCAAATGTACGTATTGTTAAAGCTATTATCTGCTGTTCTGTGGAGTGTACTGGAATATGTAATCCACAAACGCTGTGGAGTCTACTAGTTTAAATTTTTTGTAAACGCCTTTAGTTAAAGTCATTATCTGCTGTTTTAAGGAGTGTACTGATTATGTAACCTTTAAACGCCGTGGAATTTAATAGTTACATGTTTTTTGCTAATGCCAACTTCCACATGCAAGTGCTATCTTGCCACGTGCTTAGCGAGACGCTGTTGTAGGGCACATTGTATAACGACACTGTCCTGCCTATTTTGATAGTACCTATTTGTAAAACTAATTGTTTACTAGGTCTTCGTACTGATTTAAATGTACGCTGCCTATTTGGTAATGATATTGGTAAAAATGAGTGTTGTGATGCATTTAGCTGTTTAAATGTATTCTGCTAATATCAACTTCCTTAGTTTACAACTGTACCTTAGCATTGTTATCTAGCAATCTGCCTGCATTAGTAGTTTGGTCGCTTAACCTGAGCATAAATTACAAATCCATAACTAGCGACCCTGGTCTAACAATTTGCCTTCATTAGTAGTTTTGTTAAATGAATGCAATACCTATTCTTGCTATCGTATGTTTAAATAAGCGTATGTATGTTTAGATAAGCATGTTGATCCACATATTTGTCCTGATACATTCCCAACTGTTGCTTCCAATTGACTCTTCCATCAGCCAAGGGAACTCGTTTTTACCTCGTTGTTACTTGATTATTGTTGATTTTTGATAGTAACACAGGCTTGTTACCTGCCTGTTATTCACTACTAGGAGATGAGGTGTTTTTTATGTTACTAACGCACTATTTTTCTTTCAACCTTTTCCCCTGTTCTCCAGCTTTCTTGCCCTGAAATTCCCCCTGTGATTTCCCCTGGGTGGATACCTTGACCCAACTAAAGTAGTATATGCTCATCCAATTGCTCAAGGAATAATTACACTCTGCTGCCTCAACCCCCTTTTTTGTGGAAAGTGAATCCAAGAGTCTCCCAGAAGAATATCAGGAAGTACGTGCATGTGCTGCTAAATCTTAATCTACTGTACTCCCTTAAACCCTGCTAGCTAATGTAGTACGCTCCCTGCCAGGAAAGCCAGCAGCCTTAACCCCCTTATTTCTATCTCTCTGCTCTTCACCCCTCATATAGTTCCCTGAGTTATACTAGCTCCCTTCTCCCTTCAGTCTACTTCAGCCCAAAGATTGCCCTGGTGGGCTAAGTGCACTTCTGCATTTGTCCACTAGATGGCTTCCTCTCTCCACTAATTTAGATTAAATTCACTCATTTCTTCTACTCTAAAGTTTTAACATTTCTTCATCCCACTCTCTCTCCTAAAACCTTCAGCCCACTCTACCTACTATATCTAGGTCCCCTCTACTTACCCTTTTACAAACTATGCTCCACTGATAGGCTCTCTATCTTCTCCTGCCCTCCTAGGTTCTACCCGCTCCGTTCGCCCTTCGGGCTCACTCTGCTCCCCTACCCTGCCCCCAAATTTCACCCGCCCCCAGCACCTCTACCTTTATCACTCCTTAAACCACACCCACTGCCATTCTACACTAATCAGTCTCCTACATTCTAGAAACACCCATTCATTTTTCCCGCCAAAACTAAACCTTCATTCACCTCTCTATTAACATCCCACCTAACCAATAGCTTTCCATTTCTCCCTCTGACACCCTCCCCCAACCACACCCTCTCCAATCCTAATATAACTCTCCACTCCCACACTACTAATTAGGTACATACCAGCTCCTCTATACATAATTGTCTCTTATATACATATATAATTCAACAACAACATTGCTCTTCTTAGTAACTCTAATTCAACATGCTCACAAAACCCTCATTCATCTCCCTTTTACTACTACTACTTCTTAATTTATTCTATCTTCACTACCTCTCCCAACCCATTAATTCCTTCCATTCACAATACTTCCATGTAACCAGCCATCTTAACTCCCCTCTCTTACACTCGCACTCTCCTATTTCTCCCCATCTATACCCTACAAAAAACCTCCTTCTTTTCCGATAGAAACTTATCACCTCTCAAACACATTCCACCCCCATAACTCCTAGCAAAACCCTCAGAATCACAATATTACCCAATCTTGTTACTAAACTGTCTAGTTACCTTACTTTCATCTGATTACCACTCTATTATCAGGTGACATCCATCCGAACCCAGGCCCCCCCCACCACAACCACTATAGACAAGCCTATAATACTTACTTCATTAAACTCCCAAAGTATAGTAAACAAAGTCCCAAACCTCCATGCTTGGCTCATACACAATAAACCTGACATCCTATCCATTTCTGAAACCTGGTTAAAACCCCATATAAAAGACTCTGAAATAATTCCTCCAAACTATTCCATCATAAGAAAAGACAGGCCTCACAAAAAAGGTGGAGGAGTAGCTCTCCTACACTCATCCTCCTTGCTAGTTACTCCCTATAACGAACCTATTCCACACTTTAACAACGCCGAAGTACTCCTTACTCTACTACAAATCAACAAACACAAACACATATGTCTAGCTTCCCTCTATATCCCCCCAGGGGATAATATTTCTACACTCTAAGATATCGTTTCCTGGCTCTCCAATAACATTAGTAATGAAACCATAATCTTAGGAGACATGAATATTAACTGGGCCTCTATTCAGTTTCCGACAAACTCTCAACATCAACCTCTACAATTTTTCACAACTAATCAACTCTGTAACTCGCCCCTCAAAAAAACTCTCTAACGGCAGTATTCTGGACTGGATCCTAGTCTCCCATCCTCACTATTTCTCCAACAGTGGCACTCTCCCCGATCCCCTTAGTCGACCACATACCCATCTTCACTCACCGACTTCCCTCAATCCTACATCGCACCCATAATTATATTACTATCCGTAACCAAAAAAACTTTAACACAACAACCTTCTCAAACTCTTTAAAGCAATGAACTGGAATTGTCTAAAAACATTATCACTAGATAATGCAGTTGCCCATTTCAACTCAACATTCTTAAAACTACTAGACTCCCATGCTCCCTTAAGGACAAAGCGAATAAAAATTAAATCCGCCCCTTGGCTTACCAAACATACACTAGCAACCATGAGGAATAGAGATAGTCTGGGCACACTACCAGAAAAACAAGACCCCCCCCCCTGCTCCAAAATGAATACAAAACGCTTCAAAATAAAGTAAAAAAGCTCATCATCTCAGATCGACAAAACTACTTCTCTGTACTCCAAAAAAATAATAAAACCAACCCTCAGAAATTCTGGAAAGGTATCTCTACGCTCCTTAACCCCAGCAAACCAGATACCCCCACCCCTGACACTAATGCTCCTGAATTAGACTTAACTACACAATTTAACTTTTTTTTTTTTTTTTTTATTGAATCTATTTTCAAATTGATCTCTTCATTCTCTAACACCACCACACTCCCCAATAACCCCCCCCCCTCCCCTACCAACACTTTATCCTACACTGCTATTACTCCCTCATTCCCATCTACCAATTCTCTATCCTCTACCTCCTCTTCTATGCTAACTTTATCATCATCTTCATCACCCCCTAACTCCCCCTCTTCCGACTCCCCTCTATTCTCATTAAAACCTATACCCACTTCTACTATAAAGAAACTCCTTCTGAAATTGAAGCCATGTACCAACGCTCCTGATAACATCCCTTCTTACTTTCTTAGTATAGCTGCTGAAGCAATTGCCTACCCCATTAGCATTTTAATCAACCGCTCCATCCAAGAATGTATAGTACCCCAAATCTGGAAACAGGCCTTTATCATACCATTACATAAAGGTGGCAACAATAATAATGTTACTAATTTCCGTCCCATAGCTATCCTGTCTCCCATTTCTAAACTCCTAGAAAAGTGTGTCCAACTTCAACTCCTACCACATCTCTTAGATAATCACCTTATAACTCCCACACAACATGGATTCAGACCAAATCATAGCACTATGACAGCCCTCCTCTCCTTCCTTGAAACTGTAAATAAAGCCCGTGACTCTGGCCTAGTTGTTTCTAACCTACTACTTGACCTCTCCAAGGCCTTTGACACTATTTCACACAGCCTGCTTTTAACTAAACTCTCAGAACTTAACCTGTCTCCCTCCTCTTTGAATTGGTTCTCCAGCTACTTATCCAATAGAAATCAAGCAGTAAAATGGAAAAAGGCCACCTCCTTATTTCTTAGTACCCCTACCGGAGTTCCGCAAGGCTCCATACTGGGTCCCCTTCTCTTCAATATATTTATAAATGATTTCCACAAATCTATCCCATTCTCAAATATCATCCAATATGCAGATGATTCAACTATTATCTGTTCTGCCACATCTATCCCCACACTCCTAAAACTTACACAAGATGCCTTTTCTACCACAGAGCAATGGATGATAACAAATCATCTTGCACTCGATGCTTCCAAAACCAAATTAATGATATTCACCCCCCTCTAAAGTCACTCCGTTCGATATAAACACATTCTGTATTACTAGTCAAAATAACTCGCCTCTAGAACTAGTGTCAGAGACCAAGTTACTTGGGGTCCAAATTGACAGCCAGCTCAAATTCAACTCCCACCTACAACTAAATATCAAAAAACCCGTCAAAAACTAGGTATGCTTTACCGACAAAATCACCACCTTACACCTGCCACTAAAATCACTCTCTCTACTTCCTTCCTTATCCCCTCCCTTCTCTATGGAGCCCCACTCCTAACTAATCTTCAGTCCTCTTTAAAAAAGCAACTTTCCTCTTGCTATAACAAAATCGCCAAATTCGCTACCAGCCATAAGTCCTCCACCCACCACTGCTCCTCTCTTCAAAAACTAAACTGGCTAGAACTACCCAATCATCTCACTTACACTCAACTAACTCTTGCCCATAAGCTCATTCTCAACCCCTCCCTCTGTCCCTCCCTTTCTTCTGCCTTTAAAATGCACCTACCTGATAGAGTATTAAGGTCAAATAATCAAAATCTATTAGAAGTTTACAAACCTACACATCCCCCAGGCAAAAACCTTCTATCCTATGGCCTAGCTCGCCTCTGGAACTCCCTACCACCGTCCATTCGCACCACCTCTAACCATTTTACTTTCAAAAGATCTCTTTACTCATATCTAGCATCACAGTGGGAATGCTCTTGCTCCCACCCTACATAACTAACACTGGCTATTTTCATTTTCCTTCTCTTTGCTCCAGCAAATTTCCTTATTTTCCCCAACACACACATTATTATTTCTATGATATTTGCAAAGAATGTACTAGACTGGGCCTCCAAGTCTATGCTTCCTAATATGCAATTACTTTCAGTATTGCTTTGTATTATTCCTTCTGTTAGTCTGTATCTTCAGTATGTTTCATCACGAGTCTGTATTTCTAATGTTTGCTGTACTATTTTTGAAATTATTTGCTTTAATCTTTTGCATCTGTATAATTATCATTAATAACCTGCTGTACTTAGATTGTTGATAGATATAACCTAGATAGATTAATTCTGTACCTACATTTTTGGAGCTTTTCTCCCCAGGACTCCATTGAAAATGGGTTCATTTGGCCCAATGGACTATCCTGGTAAACCAACTGCAATAAATAAATAAAATAGAGATAATCTTAGAGTTGTTTTTCTGAACTTCACGTTGTAGTACAGTTTCACCCACCACTTCATCCTTGGGAAGCTCTCCTCCAATAACAGGAGAATAAGGCTATGGAAGAGGGGAAGCACATAGATGCTCCATTGAAGTCTTCAGTACCAGACACTGCTAACAGAAATGAGACGTTTTGCAGTCTCTATAGTCCTCCCCCTGATGAGCTCAAATTTGTGAAGATACTTTTGAACAGTAAAGGAGAAGGGGGTGTGTAGGGCTGTGTCCCCCCTTGTTTCCAGAGAAGGTTGTGCAGGAGGCCTTTTGGTCTCCTTAGGCTTCCAGGTAAGCGAAGAAACTTGTTACTAGGAAGGTATGGAAAGACCCTGATTGATTATTTCTTTTTAAATAACCCCATACCTAGGAGACTGGACAGGACCCCTTGGCCTGCTAAGAATTGGAAGTTTTGGGCCTAGAATCCTTTGATAGCTTCACTGCTGTGGCAGCTCTGGTAAAAGCTTCCACTCCCCAGATCCCAGTAGTCTAAACCACTGACGGTCTATAGAGTGCTGAACTGCTAGAGGAAAGATAGTATGAATCATCTACCTTTTCTGTTAGACCACTTGTTTATTTGTTTTGAATGTTAAGGTTCCAGCATAATCTTTTGGATGTGACTTCTTAAATCTTGGAAAAGTTATTTTGAAGGGCACTGGTCAAAGATTTCCAGTTAAGTATTGATTCTGTGTACTGTATTGAATCTTGTCATATGGTTTTGATGCACAATTCAGTGAGCATAGCAGTTGCTGGATAGACTGTATGTCATCATGCCTGGTTGTACCCAACTGAAATTGCTGAGAATTTAGGTTGTCCTTCCTTAACCTTATTTAGTGGTACTGAATTTTTACTCCCCAAGTTATGAGCTGGAAAACAGTAAGAGAGAAGATACTCAAAGCTTTTAGTTTGAGACTTCCCTCACATTCTCCCTCTCACTTAGGTTGAAAGCGATTCTGCATTAGTCATAGTATAGACACGACCAAAAGCAGAAAAAAAATCCAAGAGTAAGAGAAGAATCATTGTGGATGCAGTGGTAATCTCTAGCATGTGCTCCCATCCAGAGATGAGAATAGTCAGCCTGAAGTATATTGTTCTTATTCCAGGAACAGCAACAGCAAAAGCCCTGAAGCTGTCTCCTTTAAAGGATGTCAGTGGTAGTTTTTCCTGCCATTTCTCGGCATGGCTGGTCATTATGCAAGAGAGATTTAATGTATTTACTCAGCTTGTAACCCGGGTAGAGCACTAATCCAATTGGACCCATTTTGATCTTAGCCCAGACATAAGAATAACTTTAGAGAAGTTAATAAAAAATATTACATAGACCGGTATATTGTTTATGGTGCTAACGCTGAGCAAACAGTTGTGACAATGCAGTAGTTAAAACATATGCAGCTGTTGGAAGTTGATAGAGTTAGTAGAGGAGATGGAGGTAGAATGTTAAAATGGATGCAGGAGAGCACACTGAGGCATAGTGTGTATTCTGGAGATAGTAAGGAAAGAATAGCACACACAGGTTGTTATATACAGTATTTACATTGAGGTAGAAGATCTCAAAATCATATTCTGTAGAGATGAGAAGAAAATCTAAGAAAGGGAGAAAGAGATGCCTAAAGGTGCAAGAGAAAAGTAGGGATGTGGCTGATTTAAACCAATAAAAAAGCAATCTGCATTCTTCTTTAGACTTGATACTGTTTAAGCCGTGCCCAGAAAGAGGAGTAGGTGGAGAGGTCTGGGAGATTGGGGAAGCGGAGAGTGAGTGGAAGTTTCTCTCCTCAGGTGGCGAAGGCATATCAAGACGTTATATCAACAAGCTTTATAATAAAAGGAAAAGAATTTCGACCAAATGTAAGAAGAGTAATTCCCAGAATATTAGAGCCCTTGTCACTAAAATTACTCATGAGCATAATAAAATCCACCAAAGCCTTGTTTGAGGTTAAAATGGCTACCCAAGCCAAAGGCAGCTAAAAGGCATTTTTTAGTTATGTTCGTAATCTCAAAAATGCACTGCAGCAGTGGGCTGAGCTGATTTGTGAATAATGTTACTTATACGGAGGTTGAAAATGTAGCGACCCAACTGGCTAAGTTTTAGCTGTAACTTTAACCCTCTCTCCGATCTATCTGCTCTTCGATATATACCTGAAACTGGCTCATCTCCAGCTGTCACACAAGACAAAGTCCTAAAAGTGCTATCAAAAGCTAACAAATAACTGCATCAGTGAGTTCTGACAGTATACCTGTATACATTTTAAATAGCATGAAGCATGACTTAACTGTACCCCTAATATCACTGTTCGATCTCTGCCTCTGTACAGTTTTTTTTACCAAGAGAATGGAGAAGAGCTACAGTTATTCCCCCTGCATATAAAGAAAGACCTTCCACTGACCCAGGCAATTACAGACCCATAAGTCTGATTAACCTCCTGTGCGTAGCCATGCAAAGACTTAAATGGAACTAATCAATCAGGACATAGGGAATCTACAAATACTGAACCCGTCTGTTTGGATTCATCAAGGGCAGGTCATGCTTATTCAGTCTGGGGGATTTTTTTTTAAAAGGTCACTAAAGCAGTGGATGAAGGCAAATTGGGGTACACACTGCATAACTTGATGTGGCCAAGTATTTTGACACAGTTCCCCACTCGGGTATGATAGAAAAGCTGAATAAACTGGGAATAAACCCTTTTCTCACACGCTGGATTGCTAACTGGTTCATAAGATGCAGAAGATCAAAATTGGGGAAGTTAACTTTGTCAAAGAGACTGGTCATCAGTGGAGTTCCCAATGTTGTATGCTAGGATATTTCCTGTTTTCTGTCTACTGTTCTGAAGTAAAAGGCAATACCAAAAGGCTTTGGGTGACTAAGTTTGCAGATGACTGCAAGCTAGGGCCAGTCACTGAATCCCCCAGTATATTGGCTATCCGGTAGGAACGTTTGTCCTAAATAAGTAACTGTTGCCAAAGTCATGGACTGAAACTTAATGCCAAAAAATGCATTATTGTATCCTTTGGGAAGTAATCTGTCTCAGGGAAATACCACGTTAACTGTATGCCCTTAAGAGATTTGGGAATTTGTGCATGGTGTCCTAACTTTTGACCACTGTATCCATTGTAAGATAGTCCTCCTGTATTGCACAGCTTATAAACAAAGGGATTTTGTCTAGATCTAGGGATGTGATTGACCCACTTTACACAGCCCTCATTAAGCCGTTCATTAAATATAATTCCCCCATGGCATGTATCTGTTCATATGCATGCAGCATCTGAAACACCCACACAGATACCTTGCTAAAAAGGATACATTGCCTAAACAACATGTCCAGCATGGACCAACTCAGTGCCTTGTCACTGTACTCTGTATCAAGCAGACTGCTAAGAGGTGACCTGTGTCTAGCATACAAGGCATACCCTGAACCAGTACTGATGTATTTACTGCGTGTCAGCAACTCAGATGGCATCGGGAATATTCTTTTCTAGGGCTCAAAACCTCTTCTGCAACATCAACAGAGCTGTTTACACAGCTGCAGGTTGTCAAAACATTTTCAGATGATGATAGAATGTCATTTGGCCTTAAATGCGCAAAAGAAACCTTTAAAGCAGGAAAACTGCAGCCGCAGGAAAACATCAGTTTGAGACAAGAATGTGATATAAAAGAACTTGAGCAAGAGGGAGTGTATAAACACTTGGGAATTGATGAAGGATCATCAATAAAACATGAACAAATGTGAATAAAACTTAGTAAGGAATACTTTAGAAGTCTTAAATTAATCCTGAAAACAGCAATGACATCGAGGAACAAAATTCAAGCTATAAACCAATTTGCTCTTCTTGTCCTAACTTACAGTTTTGGAGTGATTTTATTGCCCCCAAAACTTGTTGGATAGATTAGATATTAAACAAGGATGCTTCATACTCATCAAATGATCTATTAACTCATTCCCTCCAGTACAGCTCTTTAACTCCCAGTAGGTGTGGCTTGAGCCTTTTAAAAAATGAAGTTATCACCTTACAGTTGCAACAAATACTTTGCTGCCTGTGTTTATCATGTATGCTTCAAGATAAAATAACCTGATAACTTGTATGTAACATGGTTTTGGAATTATTAATGCAGATATGAACAGGCAATATTTGATGGCTAGAGGCACAGTAGGAGGTAGCTGCAGAAACACCTGGAGGTGCACTATGCTGTAAGTGCATACCAAGATTATATATTCCCCGTTCCGAAGGAGGGATGGGCCTCCTTGAAATTGATTACATGTATAGATCTGCAGTCGTAGGACTCCACATATATCTGCTGACCTTACAAGACCCAAACATAGTGAAAGTTTTGAAACATGAGGAGAATAAATCTAAGATGACTTCTCTGCTTAACCTAGCAGAAGCATATCGGCATCAAGCAAGAATGGAAATCAAACCAGTAGATAAAAATCAGGCAGCAAATGAATGTGCCAAAAACAAAAGAAAGAATACAAGGTGAAGGACCAGATGAAAAGGCAAATGTGGAAAATGCATAAATATAGTTGCAAGTATAGAAAACTTGTGGAAGAACCTCATGTTGATCAGGAGTGAATGCAGGAATGGTTAAGGAGAGTTGAATTCAAACCAAGAGATGAACGGTTAATATTGGCTTCCCAAGATATAGTGGGCTACGTACATGCTGGTTTACAAAGTACATTGAACATGTGGGAGAAACGGACAAATGTAGGTTTTGTAAAACCGAATTGGAAACGGTTACCCACTTCGTTGCTGGTTGTGACATACTAGTGGCAGAAGGACTGTTTACTGAAAGGCATAATAATGTGTCAAGATTGTTGCACTGGAGATTGTGCAAACTTTGATACTGATGTGGCTGAAAAACACTGGAAACCTGGAAACATGAACCACAAAGCATCATAGAAAATGAAGTCTACATCACATGGGACCATCTATTACCAACAGTTCAAAAGATAAATGATAGAAAACTGGATATAGTGGTACAAGAAAAGACAACAATAGCATCGATCATTGAATAAATGTAAAAATGATACACATTTAAAAACTTTAGACCCAGTCACATGATTTATAAGAACCAATGTGCACACTTCCAGTATAACCTAGGAACTCTGTATTAAAGTCACATTAACCTATTAACACCCTACTTTATAAGAAAAAAAAAGAAAACCCAAAATAAACTAATAGGAAAGGAAATAAAAATAAGAATACAAATAAATTACATTATTGACTGTAAAACATAAACTGACTAGTCTATTGGGCATTAAATAAAATGACCAATTCAATTCTATTTTTCCAGGCTCTTCAATTTCAATAAGCATGTACTACTGCATGCTTCATTTAAGACTGGGAAATTAAATGCATTTAATAAAAGTTGCCAGTACAACTCCAATTCTTCTAACCATAATACGACTGGACCACCTCTGCTATCCATTGATATTTGGTCAGTTACCCTAAAGGTAAAAGTATGACCACTTGACCACTTGTGTAGCCAAGGCGTTGTCCAGTTTACATTTTTCTATCGCATGTAGGTGCTCATAAAACCCTCTCTCGGAGCCTACGCTCCGTCTTTCCTATATAGAAAGCTGAACAAAGTTGGTACTTGTCCAGATAAACAACAAATCTTGAGTTACATGTATATTTCTGTTTAGATGTGATGTCTTGTTCTTTACTTCAAATTTCCTACCTATATCCATGTACTTACAAAATCTGCACATTCCACATCTCTGCATACCAGGTTGTTGGAAAGTAAGCAGACAGAATTAGTCAAATAGATTTTTTAAATTATAACCCCTTCTGTAGACTATTTTCGGGCATTGCCCACGTTTTTTAGTAAGACCCATGCCTCTATTTATTAGTTCCCGATTTTCTCATATAATATGAGAAATTATTGTATTGTCTAAATTAAATGATATTATAAAACTAATATTTTAATTAGTATTTGTGGAAACTTTATTCTCATTTTCCAATAATAATTCAGGATGACTCAAGGGAGATGAAGGACAAACAGTTTGACTTGACTGACCTTGTACTGGAGGCCCTCGCAGAATGGGTAAAAATACCCCATTCTTTTAATTTGGATGACTTCTGTAGCTGCTCCGATTAAGTCTTTCGAGTACACACGACTAGTAAAATACTGACCAACAATTCACATTGAGCCAAAAAGTCTTTATCTAATGAAACTATTTTGGCTGCCCTAACCAACTGTCCTTTTATCACTGATCTTTTTTGTGAGAATGGGTGACTACTGGAATAATGCAGAACTGAGTTTAAGTACTCTTCATATAGATCCTGGACACGTACTCTTCATATAGATCCTGGACACGTCTGCTATTATCAAGGTCTTTAATGTCCAGGTGGTCTATTTCTTCCACACTGAACTTAAATGTGAATTCAAAGAACTGTGTGGAATTAAGGTAATCCACCAGTTCATTCACCTGCTTGTAATCATCTTTGAACATTATAAATATGTCGTCCAGGTACCTTGTGTACATTTGGATGTAAAGGGCGTTCTTAAATATAGTCTCCGTCACCCAATAAGCCATCACTAAATTAGCTAAGCTTGCTCCACAAGGGGAGCCCATGGCTACCCCTATTTTTTGGAGGTAATATTCTTTATCAAAAGTAAAATAATGGTTAGAATTTTATTAAGGAATTCTTCTACTAAGGAGATTTCAACATAATTTGCCCCCTCGCCTTTTAAGCATCAGACATACCCATTCTACACCTTCCTTGTGGGGTATTGAACTATAAAGATCCTTCTATATCAATTGTTAAAAAGTTATTATCCACATCAAACTCCAAGTTGTTGATTTTATCAAGAAACGACCAGAAATCTTTACAAATCTGGTGCTCGTGCTTTAAGTATTTTTGCAATATTTTGCACATGGATATGTGATAGAGCCTCGGGTATCTATAAGAGGTCTCATCTGTGGATTAGCAAGGTTTTTATGTACCTTGGGAATACTGAACAAAACTGGTACTTTAGGATGCAACATTGTCATATAATTATAAAGTTATACACTAATCTTGGCTTCTATAAATAAATCATTTCAGTAGCCCTTTATACGGTTATGTGCTATGTTTAATTTGTTAAGGGAGATAAAACCTGTCATCAGCTTAACATAATCATCCTGATCAAATATAGTCAGACCACCCCCTTTATCTGGCTTGGTGACTCTGACTTTGGAAAACCTCAATTGGTTTAGTGCTTGCCATTCTTCCAACTTAATGTTCTTGTTTTTCAGTACATTACCATACATATTATGTAGGAAAGATTTCCCCTTCATGTTATCAACAAATCTTAAATCTAACTCTCATAATATCTCAAAAACATTAAGTACTGGATGTAGGGGTGGATTATATATACTGGCTATTTTGAACTTATTTTCCACCGGTTTATTATTACCTAACAAAGCTACTAAATTCAATTTCCTTACGAAATGTTTTACATCCATAATCAGCTTAGCTAAATTCATATGTTGGCTTGGCACAAAAGTGTATCCTTTAGCCAATAAATCCATGACAATTGGGTCAATACTACAGGATGAGTAATTAAAGATTTTAAAGTCTCCAGTCCTGTTAGTGATGATATTTAAACCATTGTCAAAGTCAGGGACTATCGCTTGCGCTTGTTGAAGCGCTGTTCGTTCTTGGGTTTCTGATATGCCTTCTGCTTCGGGATAGTTCCTGTATACCTTGCCTTGTGAAAATTTTGGCTGTTGTCTTTATTAGCATGTGCCCTCCATATCATTATTATCATTGTTCAAATTACGGATGAGTTCACTTCGTCTCAAGTCATAACCAGTATTGCTATTCATAGAGCTAGTTCTGTCTTCTATTAGACTAATTTCTGTCTTTATTACATTTCGACAGGCCATTATTTACTTTGTATGCCCCTGCTGCGGCCCAAATTTGAGAAGGAGGGGGGCGAGGGTATGTCAAACTTTGGACATAAGCCAAATGATCACGGTTTAAATATTTTAAGTTTAATACCTTTTAGTTTTTCCATGTATTGGTCTAGGCTTGTAAAAATCATTGTATATTCATATTTGTACCATGAAAAGTCATTGTCTGCTTTAATGTTATCAAGTTCAATAATATCTTTAGATATAGTAGAATTCAAAGCAGAATAATGCTTTATCATGAGTTCCATTAATTCAAACCCATGCTGATTGAACAAGCTCAACAGTTCAAGGTGGAATGCTGAGTCCAGTATTAACCATGTAGGGTACTGGTACGAACGTAAACCTCATGCAGTTTATGTTTTATGGAGCTATACACCTTTTAGCCGCTTTGGCTAGTTTAATTGATTAATTGATTTATTTAGTTAATTGACACTTGTTAAGTTTGATGTCTTTTATATAAAAGAAGTGCTTTTTCAATGTAAAAGTAGATCTGAGGAAGCGTACTGGGTCTGGTACGCGAAAGCGCTTATCCATCTTGTTCTGTTCTAATAAAAGAAGGTTTTATAGCATCGTGGTGGTCTTCTATCTGGTGTTTTTATCTATCTACATTGCTACTATTTACTACAGAGGAGACCTTTGGAAGTTCAGCTGACTTGGTGTTTCTTTGGACTTACAGTACTCTTTTTTTTACGTCCCAGCTGTCTTCACATTATGGATGCTGCTAATGTTGAGTTGGACTACATGCCAGATAAACACATTCTAGCAAGAAAATGGTATGGTTTAACAGAGTCAATGAATAATCCGCTTTTAGAAATGGATTTTTTGTTACCTGCTGCTATTAGTGAAAATGTTAACATAGACACTCAGAGACTTTAATATAGCCTTTAAGGAACTTGAAAATGCACTTTACAGGCTCTATAGATTAAGCTGGCAAAGAAGTCATCTTGAAGCCTGTTTGCACTTCAAAGTAATCCCTAGAGGAATGAGAGTGCTATGTATGCCGACATACGGCGAGAATCACCCAGAACTTCTAAGGAAATGGCAACAACTGAACCTAGATCTGGGTTTTAGCTATATAAGACTGCTTATAGACTACTTCTTACCTATTGAGAAAGAACTCTCTCAGAAATCAGATACATTGCTCAAAGACATTGTTTCGAAATTGAAAGGGGAAATGTTCTCTCAAAGGTTAGATACTTTGCACACTCAGATATCTTCCTATAGTGAGAAACTTCAACAAGTTAAAATGAGAAAGCTACAAAGAGACAATATGGACTTTCATAACAGTCAGTTGTTCTCTTGGCCCAAATATCGCAACAGCAGAATGGAATCTGTGGGTCACAATAGTACTACTGAAACGAATGTTTCCTTGACAAATGAAACTAATGCTGTACATCCTTCATCCAGCATTTCCCTTTTAAGAACTGCTACTCTAGTTAATGATACTCCGGTTCCTTGTTCCACGCCTATGAATGAAACTACTCAAGGCACCATAGACACTCCCCCTCCCAACCAGCAAGCTCTGAAAAAATCGTATAGTAGCACGCTTGGTGCTAAACCTAAAGTGAAACAAGGGAACTTGGAAAGTTTTTTACCACTTCCTTCCAAGTTCCGAAAGCTACCACAAGACAGATCCAGCAGTCGAGGGAGATCGAAGCGAAAATTCTCAGGGGATTATCCGAGCAACAGGAGTCGACAGAGAGATTAAATGACCTTGTCTTTAATTTATTTAGACGAGCCCTTACAGCATCTGATACAGCTTTGCTTAATAAGGGATTGACTTACATACCGGCTCAGGTCAGTAATGCCAGCGAACTTCTAGTGGATTTAAGACTGTTTTCACGTTCTATTGCTCTGAAAACTAGTTTTAACAAAGCTAAACATCCTGAGAAATCGAACGATAATGATTTTCAGTTTAAAAGAAAAAGTACATTTACGCCTACACTACCTCCTGCTGTTGACTGTTTTTTAAAAGCGTGCGAAAATGATGTCTATGGTTTTTCTAACAATTTTGTAAAGAAAGATTTATACTATAATGTTTCACATGCAGAATGGGATACCATTTATTCATTACAACGGGATATGAATGTGATTGTGAAACCAGCTGATAAAGGGGGAGGGATTGTCCTGCTGGACTATGAGATGTACCATACTAGTATGGTGAATATGTTAAAAGATGTAGCCACATACACTAAAATTGAACATTCTGACTTAAATAGAATTATATATGAAGTTCATCAAGAGCTTTATGATTTTCTGATGCGTCGCCAAATTAATTATGATTTATATTATTTTTTAGTTGAGCAACCTAGGATACCATACATAAAAGGATTACCCAAGGTCCATAAGAATATGATACCACCTCCTTTACGCCCAATTGTTGTAGGTAATGGTTGGATCACTGAAACCATGTCCGTGTATATCGAAAAGAAACTTAGACCTATAGTTAATAAGATTCCATCCATTCTTAAGGACTCATACCAGTTGTTAGAAATTTTAACACACTTTGATGGAGGTCTTCCTGGAGATTGTTTATTAATTACCATGGACATGAAAAGTCTCTTTACTTCTATCCCGAATAACTATGGATGTGAAGCAGTTAGACATCTTATTAATGATAGTGGATCATTTGATAATGAGGACCAAATTCTTATTAATGCTGTTTTACAGCTGGTAATAATGTCTTTTTATATGGCAAGGAACTCTTTTTTACAACAGTGGGGAGTGGCCATGTGCACTCCTTGCGCAAACACTTACGCGAACCTAGTTGTTCACTACTGGGAAAACACATATCTCTTTAACAGTCCCCTTTTTAAAAAAATGTTACTCTAAGCGTTTTGTCGACGATGTCCTTATCTTCTGGAAGGGGTCCATAGATGAATTCAAACTCTTTGTTACATATTTAGAATCTACTACCTCTTTTTTTAGATTTACGATTGAGTATTCTGATACTAAGATAGACTTTCTAGACATTACGATCACAAAAGATGCGTATGGTCTCCTACATACTTCTATATATAGGAAACCGTGCTGGAAAAACACGCTCTTAGAGTTTAACAGCATGCATCCGAGACATGTCTTCAGAAATATTATAAAAAGTCAGTTTATGAGGGCGCAGAAAATATGTAGCGACCCTGAAGATCTATCTATACAGCTAATGGACCTAGAACATTTATTTATAGACAGAGGTTATGATCAAACATTAATTGATACTGTTAAACAGTCCCTAAAGGTATCTGAGACACCATGTGAAGGCAGTATGCGACAATACTCGTCACACCATAAGGGAAAACATAATAAATATGAAATATCTTTTCAGACTAGGTATACTAGCGATAATAAATACATTATTAATATTATCAAAAAGAATTGGCATATCTTACAAACTGACACAGACATTAAAAAATGTATAGGAGAAAGACCTGTGTTTGTGTATAAAAGTAGCAAGAATTTGAAAAGGTTATTATGCATTGAGAAGTTTAGGGAAGTTGATCCACCGATTATCCCAAGGTCTCTAGTACATAGAACAGGAACTTATCCATGCAATGCCTGTAATATGTGTCCATATATCTCTAAGGAACAAGAGTTCAAACATCCTTTTATGAACCTTTATTTTAAACCCAAATTTAAAGGAACTTGTAATAGCTCTAATTTGATATACCTCGCAGACTGTTGTCATTGCAATGTGTTTTATATAGGCATGACAACAAGAATGCTAAAAGAGAGAATTTATAATCATTTACATGACATAAAAAAGAGTGATGTTAAGAACGCACTATTTAAACATATAAAGGATAATGTTGGACACACTTTTAGATTTAGGATACTACAAGTCACTAAACCTAATATACGCAAAGGCGATATATTTAATGAATTAGAAAATGTAAAGTTATCTTGGATACTACGCTTTAAAGCACAACATCCACCTGGCCTCAACCAATATATTAGTATAAGATCTACACTTAAGAAACGCAGTCTGAAATAAGTATCTAATATATAATTTTAATATATGGGATTTATGGCGTTTTTTGACTTATAACCTGAAGGTATTGTGCAATGTTGTACGTATATATATATATATATATATATATATATATATATATGTCTTAGATAATCTTTAAGCCAGACTTCTCACATAATTATTTGTATATATTATATATTTTTATATTATATATTTATGAAATTATATATTTAATGATTTTATTTTTTGATATTATACATTATGATTTGATTGGGATTTTTTACCCTATAAAATGGTCCTTTTGAATTACATACTGCTAAAATGTTTAATCTATCAATAGACATATTAGCTATTTATGCTTTAACTTTTTATCAGTTTTTTGAATATATTTCACATTAGTATTTGATCTAATATTTTAACTTTTTTTCATTTTATTTTTCTTTATTGCTTTCATACATATGTATTTATATTTCATATTACATATGAAAATAGTTTTATTGTAATTTAATATAGAAGCCCATATATATTCTTTCATGATGAACTATTATGATAATGAATTCATTGCCTTTATATACAATTGATTTAGATTTAGATATATATTTGTCTCATTTTCTGAGACATACCCTTGAAATGTTCCCATGGCTTTTTCCTCTGTATTTACATATAGTTTTTGGTAGCTAAAAGCATAAATTGATCTGTTGGTTTTAATGAATATCTATATTATATATATCTTTATTATTTTTTATTATATACCACACATGTATGCTTTCTATACTCTTTATAAAATTGTATTGATTTATTTAAATTTTTTGCGCGTCTTTTACACATTTTTACATATTGATTCTGATTTAACTTGGTATATACGTTACATAGGACCAAGTAAATAATTCCTTGCTGAACATGCAGTTTATGTTTTATGGAGCTATACACCTTTTAGCCGCTTTGGCTAGTTTAATTGATTAATTGATTTATTTAGTTGACACTTGTTAAGTTTGATGTATTTTATATAAAAGAAGTGCTTTTTCAATGTAAAAGTAGATCTGAGGAAGCGTACTGGGTCTGGTACCCGAAAGCGCTTATCCATCTTGTTCTGTTCTAATAAAAGAAGGTTTTATAGCATCGTGGTGGTCTTCTATCTGGTGTTTTTATCTAACCATGTAGGGTACTGGTACGAACGTAAACCTTTTGGTACAATCCATGACTGTAAACACTCTTTGAAATGTAAGCAGAAACCAAGTTACTCTTTGAAATATGCTACTTCTAGTTGTAACTTTTTCAATTTTAAAAGTTTAGAATCAAATTCTTTAAGTTTTTCTATAAGGGTTGGTGCACTGACCTGCTCCTGAGTTATGCTGCCGGCTGGTTGTCCCTGCTGTGTTGCTGATGAATTCCTTATGAACTGGATAAGGCTATTCAGCCACTCACTTAATGCTGGGACCACAATAAGCCCTGCTGCACATTGGTCATTAATCCGCACTGGTCCTGCACTGTTATTTTGTGAAGTAGCATTCATTGGAGACGAGTGTTCAGTTAGTCACTGAATTACTATCGTGTTGGTTCTTCCGATTGTTAGCTATTGTAGAGAATTACTATCGTGTTGGTTCTTCCAATTGTTAGCTATTGTAGGAACCGTTAACACTGATTCCGGTCTTCCTGGTGTTGAAAATTCATTAGGTTCAGGGCGTTGTGAACTAGGAAGTCTCCAACATTGTTGGCATTCGTCAAGTGCCTCCAAACATGTTGCCAAAGTATCCACACATTGAGTTAAGGCACCTATCAATGCTGTTAGGCTGAAAAGATCCTGCTGGAGTTGTTGCTGACTAAATAGGCTCCGACTGCTCTGACCTCCGGTTGCCATGAAGACAAGACAGACTGAAAAATCTTACAAAAAACAAACTGGAAAAACAAAAAACTGTGGAGTCCTTGCAGCGAATTTAAACTATTTGTTATTAAGTGCTTTTCGTTTGCAGCATCTTGCAAACTTCAGATAAATGTGAAAAACATACACATTTAAGAACTTTAGACACAATCACGATTAATAAGAAATTATGCTGAAATATCCTTAGTAGAAGAATTACTTAACATAATTCTAACAAATAATTATTTTACTTTTGATAAAGAATATTACCTCCAAAAAATAGGGGTAGCCATGGGCTCCCCTTGTGGAGCAAGCCTAGCTAATTTAGTGATGGCTTACTGGGAGACTGAGACTACATTTAAGAACCTCCTTTACATCCAAATGTTGACTTTCTACACAAGGTACCTGGACTACATATTTATAATGTTCAAAGGTGATTGCAAGCAGGTGAATGAACTGGTGGATTACCTTAACAATTCCATACAGTTCTTTGAATTCACATTTAAGTTCTGTGTGGAAGTAATAGACTACCTGGACATTAAATAAAAACCTTGATAATAGAGGTGTGTCCAGGATCTATAGGAAGAGTACTTGCTCAAACTCATTCCTGCATTATTCCAGTAGTCAACCGTTCTCACAAAAAAGATCAGTGATAAAAGGACAGTCGGTTAGGGCAGCCAAAATAGTTTTATTAGATAAAGACTTTTTGGCCGAATGTAAATTTGGCCAATATGTTTAGTAGTCATGGGTACCCGAAAGACTTAATCGGAACAGTTATAGAAGAAGTCTAAATTAAAGACAATGGGGTATTTTTTACCCATTCTGCGAAGACTTCCATTACAAGATCAGTCAATTCAAACTGTTTCTCCTCCTTCTCCCTTGAGTCATCTTGACTTTATTATATTTATTTGTTTATTATATTTATTTATTTATTTTTATATTTGATTTATTGGAAAATGAGAATCAAGTTCCCACAAATACTAATTATAATATTAGTTTTATAATATTTAATTTAGACAGTACAATAATTTCTCATGTGTAGAAATTGGGAACTAATAGACATGGGTCTTACTAAAAAACTTGGACAATCACTGCAAATAGTCCATAGAAGGGGTTGCAATTTAAAAATCTGTTTGACTAATTCTGTATGCTTACTTTCTAACTACCTGGTATGCAGAGATGTGGAATGTACAAATTTTATAAGTACATGGATATAGGTAGGAAATGTGAAGTAAAGAACAGGACATTCACGTCTAAACAGAAATATACGTGCAACTCAAGATTTGTTGTTTATCTGGACAAGTACCAACTTTGCTCAGCTTTCTATATAGGCTCCGAGAGAGGGTTTATGAACACCTACATGCGATAGAAAATGTAAACTGGGCAATGCCTTGGTTAAACATTGTGAAATGTCAAGTGGTCATAATTTTTCCTTTTAGGGTCACTGACCAAATATCAGTGGATCGCAGAGGTGGTCCAGTCGCATTATGGTTAGAAGAATTAGAGTTGTGCTGGCAACTCTTATTAAATGCATTTAATTTCCCAGGCTTAAATGAAGCATGTAGTATTACATGCTTATTGAAATTGAAGAGCCTGGAAAGATGGAATTGAATTGGTAATTTTATTTAATGCCTAATAGACTAGTCATTTTATGTTTTATAGTCGATAATGTAATTTATTTTTATTCTTTTTATTTTCTTTCCTATTAGTTTATTTTGGGTTCTCATTTCTTATAAAGTGGGGCATTGGTATGTTAATGTGACTTTAATATTGAGTTTCCTAGGTTATATTAGGAGTGTGCACATTGGTTCTTACAAATCATGTGACTGTGTCTAAAGTTTTTAAATGTGTATGTTTTTTAATTTTTTTATTTATCTGAAGAAGTTTGCAGATGCTGCAAATGAAAAGCGCTTAATATTAAATAGTTTAAACTTGTTGCAAGGACTCCATGTTTTTTTGTTTATCTGTGGTATGATCCCAGTTATTCTCATTAGGGATATTAGATATAGAATTATCAGTCGTGATGGGGTAAGGCCAATCTCTTACCAAATGGGATAGGTTAATTTCAGCTCAAAAAGAGAAGCTGATTAGGATTATAATGGCCTGTAAGTGCAACTAGTCTAGTAGTTTCCTATGAACGTATGGTCAGTACAGTGAAGTCTGGTTCTAGGACACTGAAGGAAGTATACCTGATTGGTTAAGACTTTGAGAGATGGATTTGAGCTACAGTGTTTAGAGGCTGCAAAATCCTTGTTCACACCCCTAACCAGACCTCTTCCTTTCCTCTTCCAAGCATGCAACTCCATTAGAAGAGAGTAACATGTTTGAAGCTCTTGAGCCTACTGCAAGAAATAGCCATCTATGGCATCTGTCCAGACCGGAAGAGATCTGGCTGGTAATCTGGACTATTTTGGTCTCCAAAAAGACCGAAGATCTCAGGCTTAAATTTAATGCTTTTTGGCTTGACAGTTTCATCCTGAAAGTTCTGGATGGTTATGGTGCAGTCAGTTTTTTTTTCTTGCATGTCAACTTATTCCCACCAATGGATCTTGGGAAGTTTGCACTGTAATGTTCAAAGGGCGGAGCCTAAGCTTTTTGATAGAATTAAATTATGTCCTCGTATGTCAAACAAATGTACACATCTCTGGAACAATAGGAGCCACTAAAGAAGTGAAAATGGCAAACTCTTCAGCACAAACTGTTTTTATAGTGGTATTATTCTTTAGGCTCAGAGTCTTAAACTGTTTTTTTTGTTTTAAGTCACAGTAAACACAGTAACTATCAGCAGTATCTCTACAGTCACTGAAGTTACACACACACTGCTAGCAGCATTTTGTTTATCCAGCTGACTGCTCTCATATGAGTGTCAGCAGTTCTGTATGTGCTACTTGGTTGTTGAGATATTTAGAAAAACATGAAACTTATGGCAGTATAAATAAATATCTGAGCAGCAATTAATTATCTGCTTATCTGCATTAGACAGAGGTCAAATATTAATATAGTTGTATTTGCCAGTGTGTAAACTTTAAGATGAAATCGTTTAATACTTTGTATGTAGCATGGCTTTGAAATTATTAATGGAAATATGAACAAGCAATATTTGACGCCTACAGGCGACAGAAGGATGTAACTGCAGAAACACCTAGAGGTGTCACCTTGCTGTAATGTTAAAGATTGGCTCTCATCTTAGGACCTCCAAGATTACTGCCTCCGCAAAAAAAAAAAAAAAAGTCAAGCAGTAGTGGAGATTCTCTGATTCTAGGTAGAGTCCAGAGTTTCAGGCCATTCCATTTATACTCACTCCAGTCCCCAGGATGTTAAGAAATTTGTAGTGGTGGTTGTAAACCAGAGGCTGCAAGGTGTTTCCTATCTGGATGATTAGTTCCTTGCAGCAGTGACACTAGAGAGATTGGCCTCTGCATGGGAGTCTAATTTTATTTATTTATTTTGCATTCATTCAGTCCTTGGACTGTACAGTAAACACTGAATTCTCAGAGGCAATAATATTACAGGTCCTTGTTACTGTAGGCTGCTACGTAATACTTTAAAGGCCAGTCTTCCCTCAGATAAAATTCCCCCATTTGTAGAACATTCTTCTATTTATTGTAGCATTTATATCAGTGACCTTGTGTCTCAGGATTCTGGGAATAATGGTAACCACAGCTTTCCTTCTCCCTTTTGCCAGTTATCACATGAGCATTCTTCAGTGGACCTTTAAAGTCACAGTGGTGTTGGTCCCTTGACCTTAAGTCACATCAAATCCAGACTTCCACGGCCTAAGTGTCTCTGATGATGTCTGTACACCCTCAACCTTACAAACACCCTGTTTCACCTTCCTGTACCTATAGTGACTGGTGCCATGGATACTTTAGTCCTTGGTTTGTGGGGACATTATCCATGACAGTTCAGGGTGTTGGGTCACGGCTAGAGGCCAGTCTGCACATCAGCATTCTGAAGATGAGGCAGTCCGTATTAAAATGCTTTCTAGGATTTCCCCTCTTAGGATTTGGTTTTCGTAAATTCTGACAATCTAGGTGTGGTACATAAACAAGAAGGGGAGAACTTTTTATCGTAACCCTTATGTTGGGAAGCAAAGCTACGAGAATAAACTATGTTTTTCAGTTACTTTACGATGGCTGGGCATATTCTTACAGAAGCTAGCTCCCTGGCTAATGTGGAAGGCCTCTGGATGACAAATTGTGTCCCGAGCTTGCAGTAATCGGCAATCACTGAATCCTCCAATTATGTAGATATCCTTCAAGAGGGTCTAGATGAGACAAATGATTAGTGCCAGAAATATGGAGTAAAACTAAATGCAAAAAAATGCATTTTTCATACCCTTTGGGAAGTCCAATGCCCTTACAGCTTTAATAGTGCATCTGTAAGATTAGGCTCATAAAGGTGAGAGATCTAGTTACACGGATAGTAGCCTGAACTTTTATCGCCACATGTTCACAGTGGTGAGGAAGTCCTATGTGGCCCAACTTAAGTAAAGGTATGGCAGCCAAATCCAAGGAAATTATAGTCCTAACGAACAAACAGAATGAAGTGTAACCACCGCAAAAATCTCCAAAAATCACTTGAAACAGTGGCACACTGATGGTCAGTAAAGACTGGAAGATACAGATTTAGTGTAAAAGTAATTTTCCGCTTTCGTCTCACCAGGACTTCATCAGAAAAACAAATGAAACAATAAAACTTGAGCAGCACATCTTGAATACATTCCTTATACATATAATTAATCAATTAACGAATAAAAATTCACTGACTCAAGAACGTTCACCAAGTTAAAAAGACAAAATGCTTATAACTATATTCAACTTTAAAAAGCATGTATACCAAAACATTGCAGCCTGCTGTAACATACTAACAAGTGCTAAATAAAAGGAAAGTGTGGATTACACTTTGCTAATAGTTAACTTTCTGTTTCAAGAAGCATTTAATATTTATTGCATCATTTAATCCAGGCCCTCCTGTCTGCCGTCAGTTTTATTTGCCATGAAGTTTCCCTCTGTTCTATCACATTTTTGAAATCTCCACCCCTGGGGTCTGTTTTCACCACCTCCAAGATTGAAAATAAAAACTTCTTGAATTTATTACATATCACTGAATGCTTGTATAAAGCGTTATTCTCATCCTTAGTTTTGATACTATACAAATGTTCTCTCATTCTTTCCATCAAGGGTCTTGTGGTCATACTTACATAGAATGCTTTGCACCCACTGCACAAGGCAATGTATACTAAGCCTTTTTCTTTACAAATCAAATGACCAGCTACTTTGGTGTAGTTCATGTGGGGTAGACTTATAAATGGCCCTTCTAAAATAAACCTGCCAAAATTGCAGTGTCCACACTTGAACATTCCCATCTACACCTAGAACAACACCTTTCCAGGACATTCTTTAAACTGTTGTTCCTGTAAACAAAGTTAGGCTTATTACTGAAAATTTTTACTAACTTACTGTTGCCTTCTATTATCTTTCAGTTTCTTTGAATAATCCCTCGAATCTCCCCACTATTTGTAGTCATGTCAAGATTATACACTTTACCAAAATTAGATATTGTGCCCTTTTTAATGCTAGTACTAATAAATGGGCTTTTCAAAATAGGTGGATACAATTGATTTTGGACAAAATGCCTCTCAGTAAAGACTCTAAATACTCAACATCATAACTCCTGTCAAGAAACATAGAAGTAATTCTATGAAATTCACTGTTTAAATCCATGCAAGAGGTAGTCATACGGCAAGCCCGTATGTACTGTCCCCTGGGGATGTTCTTTTTAATAAAATAGGGATGATTACTTTTGAAGTGTAAATAGCCATTGCTAAGTGTCTTTTCTATAAAATTTACTCTCAAATTGTTTATCCAGTTCATTCCATTCTAAAGTCACATCAAGAAAATCAACCTTGTTCCCAATGCCACTCTTCACAAACTGTAAATACCCAGATTCAGCATTCAAATCTTCCATAAACTGTTCACTAGTATTACAATCTCCTTCCATGATGAAAATGAGATCGTCTACAAATCTGACATAAAAATATATATTATAGGACAGTTTCAACCTAGAGAGAATGTTAGCTTCCCACCATGCCATCACTATGTTAGCATAAGATGGTGCCGCAGGTGAGCCCATCGCAACACCCTTACCCTGTTTAAAGAAACACCAGTAAAAGCTTTCAAGCTATAGTAAATTGGCCGAGTCGGAGGTGAGAATTGGCTCAGAACCCAACCAGCAAGAAGGAGCGAAATGAAGGACAACAAACATGGAACGTTATGGTAGGTACATAACTTCTTTTTATATTTGCTAGGCTTGTAGGGGCTCTTAAACTGTTAGTCTAGTAATCTTCTATGAACCCGTTTGCTCGGTTGTTTTTCTGCGGATGCCACACAAGTGGCTGTTAACTTGCGTGCATCATGGAAACAGTGCATCAGTTGGGGAAGACTTGCTGTGACCATTTACATCCCTAACAAACTTCAACGACTTTTACTCCTTGACCACCCCCCAAAGGCTTCCAAGGTGTGCTATGGAATAGGTGTAGTCACCATGCATCCTTTATGCTTAACTCCACCCCAATTCTCAAATTTTTGCAGAAGCTACACAAGTACAAGTTCATTCTTGTAGCCCTTTTCTCCAGTGCCTCAGACTGTGATTTCTTCACTTTCTTTGACAGCCTGAGATGCTACTTTCTTGCCTAGGGTAGTTCTGAATCCTCACTTCTGCCCAGAGATGCAGTGCCAGTAAAACTTACAAGAGTAAGTGGATGCATTTTTCAAGAAAAACAAAGAGATAGTTACCGTGGGACCACAAGCTGGGCTCAGTTGAAACAAGTTTGTTTTATTCAACAGTTTAGCTCGCTCTTCCAGGTAAAGGACTACTTCAGAACGGAGTACATCTTGCAAAATGCACACACACTAATACAATGAAACAGTCATGCAACATAGAAATTTAAGCACTCTATTTAAAATATTAAGAGAAATATAAGAAAAGTACAGTTTTGTACCTACCATAAATGTAGATGTCCGAACTGGATAGCATCTGGTTCAAGGTATGCAGTATTCTTTCCCTCTGTTTGTGGGTTGGGAAAGAAGGTAGGTAGGTGGTTTGCCTGGTTTAAAAGACTTGCTCCTGGATACCACCTTAGGCATAAATGTTGGATTAGTCCTCATGGATGCTCTATCTTGGTGGAAGATTGGGAAGGGTGCACTGCCATTAAGGCCTGTGGTTCTGAAACCCTCCTTGCTGGTAATTGCCAGTAGGAAAGCAGTTTTTCCATGACAGGTGTTGTAAAGTCTGCTGTTGCTGCTGGCTCAAAGGGTGATAGTGTCAACTTTTTTCTAGTCACGAAGTTTAAGTCCCAAGCTGGTAATGGTGGTTTTCTTGGAGGTTTACATTGCTGATTCCTCTGAAATTGTCTGAGCAGAAGGTCAGTGAAAAACAGGTGGATCAAAGCTGTATTCTGCTGGGGAAATAGCTGATGCATGTATCTTGATGGAGAGTAGGACAGGCCTGAATGGAGAAGTTCGGCCAGATACTCAGGATGTTAGGCATATCTATGTTTGACACATCTTTTCCTCTTTCAGAACTCCAGCTGACAAACCTTTTCCATTTTCCAGCGTAGTTCCTTCTTGTTGAAGGTCTCGTGCTTCAAGAATAATGTCTCTTTCTCTTTGGGAGCTGACAAACCTAGCTGCTGCTTGCTATAGTTCCTTCCATGCAGTCAGTTGTAAGGTTTCAGGTTTGGATGTATGGTGCTGGCAGTTGTTCTGAGTTAGCACATCAAAGGCATCAGGGGTATTGGCCACATATTGTTTCGAGACAAGCTCCTTGGTGTTGGATACCAGTGTTGTCTTGGCCGGATTTGGGCTATCAAGTTATCCTTGGATGTTCTTCCTTGATTTTTGAGATTACTTTGTGTATCCAAGGGAGAGGTGGAATGCAAACTGTTAGGCCCTTCCAGCTGAAGGGTGAATCCACTTTCCATGCTGAGTAGATTTGAAATGTCCTTTGATGCAGAATTTTTTGAGTTGGTGATTGTGAGGAGATTAAAATAGTCTATCTGGGCATTTACTTCTTTGTAATGGTCCTGAAGATGTTTCAGTTGCAGGTGCCATTCGTGAAATATCTATTGGTGAGGCATAAGATGTCAGCTTGAGTATTTCCTGAAGATGGTACAATGTCGCTTGCAGCTGGATGTTGTAGCTGAGTGCCAGGGTCCACAGTTCCAAGAATGCATTCTGCATAGGGGTATGAATAGGTGCCTCCCTGTTTGTTGATGTACCACATGACTGTGGTGTTGTCTGTCCTTATCAACAGCTGGCCCTCTTTGAGAAATGGTCTAGACTTTGGATAGCCAGTTTTACAGCCAGCATTTCTTTTAGGTTGATGTGCAGGTGAAGTTGATCCTGAGTCCACAATCACTTACCTTGTATTTGTGTGTCCAACATTACAGCCAGCATTTAGGTCTGAAGCATCTGTTGTAATGCTCTGGCTTGCTTGACACATCTGTTGCAAGGAAGGCCTGGGTTGGACCGGCATGCATGGAGCCCTCATAGGAACTCCTGTTTTAAGCATGGAATTAGTGGGATTTCTGTTTTGAGGCTGTGTGCAGTGGTTGGGACCATAAATTCGTGGAAATTTTCCTGTAGTTTTCTCATATGTAGTCTGGCAATGGAGGCAGGTGGCATGGGCATGGACCTGAGGCTGGGGCACTGTTTGCTTAATTTGTTCAGCTTTGTTAGGGACAAGAAGTAAGAGGGAGTTCTTTTTTGTTTTCTGTAGTTAGGAATGCCATTTTTCTCACTGTGTGTCCAATTCCGCTCCCAAGAATGTCCAAGTTTGGGTGTAGTCTTGACTTTTGTAGATTGACTGTGTCAGTGCTTTAGTAACAAGTAAATGAATTTTTGCAAATCTATTTGTCCTTGCTTTTGTTGTCCCCTTGCTTAACCCGAGCAGTGCGTCCTGGTATGGGTAAATATAGATTCCCTGCAGTCTGCAATATCACGTGTCTGATGCCAGGCATTTTGTAGAATACTCTGAAGCAGTAGATAAAGCCAAAAGGTAATGCTGAGAATTGATAGTGCTCTGATCCTGCAGAAATCTGAAATTTATCTTCTGCAGATTGAGGTCAGACATAGGGGCGTGCAGGTATGCCTCCTTGAGATCTAGAGTTGCATCTAACACTTGCCCAGCATGGAAGAAGTTGCTGTAGGGTCCAGCATTTTGAATTTTGGGACAATGATGTATGTGTATTCAAAGGGTGGACAGGTCAGTGGTCTCCAACTTTTTTTCCTTTCTTGGATGATTTTGAAGTCTGGAGTAGAACCCCTTTCCTTGCTCTACTGCAGGCACTTTTCCACAACCAACATTTTTGCTAACTCCATAGAGTGTTGTAAAGCTTCTGTTTTTGATTTGGAGGTAGATTTGGCATTCCTCTTTTTGACTGGTATATTGTGGGAAGTGGAATCGGTAACCTTGATGTATAATTTGCAGAATCCACTTGTCTTTTGGTATATTGGTGCCAGTTCTTTGCAAATAAAAGTTAACTAACCTTCCGCCCTAGTGGGGCTGCCTATTTGCTCCCTGGTAAAGCCGGTTTAGCAAAATAAGAATCACTGTAAACATGTTGAAGTAGTAGCGATGGCACAATGTCACAATGCCTCTGTTGTTGCTGTGCCTGTGTGGGTCCTCTGTGACTGCTTGTGTTTGGTTTCTGCCTCATAGGCGTCTATTCCTCCTCCTTTGAGGGAAATCTTGTGGAGTCAGGAAAGGACCAATTCTTGGCAGGCCGAGTTCTGCTAAACCTTGGGGTTTTGAAACCTGCAGGAAATCTTTAACAGTTTGAACTGATTTTGCCTTTTCTTCCATTTTCTTCATAACCTGCTTTCTTCCATTTTCAAACAAACTTGTCTTAGGTGCACCAAGCATCTAACAATTTTGCTTTTAACATGATCTGGTAGAGCTTGCTCCTTTAGCCATGCATGCCTTCTTATCACTGTGCCAGTCATGGCTGATCTAAATGAAGCCTCCAGTGCATCATAGCCACATTTTTAAGGAATGGTTACTAACCTGTTGTATGTTATTTACCATTTCTAATACATATTTCTTGTCAAAACTTCATCGGTGGTTAATTTTTAGTTAGCTGATCCAAGCATGTAAACTCTTGTTATTGTATCATGTGAAACTGGCAGTTTAAAGCTCTAGCTGAAGAGTAGCTGAAGTGTATACTTTTTACCCCATAGCTCTAATGCCCTTGCTTCCCTTTCAGAAGGAGTAGGGTTTTTAGCTTAATGCCTTGACAACTGCCTTGGGACCCTGGGATATTGTTTCTGGGTCTGCAAGGGCCTTGTAAAGGTGTTGATGGTGTCAGGCACCCTGTAAAATCTATCTGTGGTTTGGCAGGGGCTGGGGAGTAATAAGGTCTGGAGCAGAGCAGACATCATTAAAAAGCGTCATCTACCACAGAAGAACAGGAGGTATAGCTAGGGAGCCTGTGCTGTGGAAGATTAGAAAGGTTCTAAGTCTTTTTTAGGAGATCTGAGAATTCTTGTTGCTGCCATTGGAACTGCTCTCTTGTGGCATGCAAGGTTTTCCCCAAAAGGAGAATTCTTCTGGAGGGAGGGAGCTGAGGGGGATTCTTCAGCATCAGAATCCTCAAAAGAAGAGAGAAAGGGGCCTCTGGCTGGTCAGTAATGTCACAGTTCATCTGCAGAATCATCAGAGGACACTGGCTCAGCTCAGGCCTAGGTCTCTTATCTGGGGGCTCTGGGGCTGTCTGGAGTGAGGTTGAGATCACTCTAATTAAAAATCAAATCTTCTGCCAAGGTGAGCATTTGAGAACTAGAAGAGCCTGGTAGAAGAGTGGTTTAACAGGCACTGATTTAGTAGACTTAGCTGCTTTTAGCCCTGGCGAAGGCCTTAATGGACATGGCTGCTGGATGCTAGCAGCACCGTGCTGGGAGTAGGAGCATCCAGGGAATGGTGTCTGATCGTCAGTGGAGTAGCGTTTCAGAGAGGCGATTCAAGAATTGTAGCAGGGGCCTCAAGAGTAGAAGATAGATTAGGCTGTACCTAGATCAGTTTTCTCGTACCTAGCCGGCAGGAGCTATAAGTTTGCTTAAACCGGGTTTCAGCGAAACACGCCGGCCCCAGCCGAGGGTAATGGAATTACCGCGAATTAACGTTTTTTTTTGAAAGTGTAGTGAGGAGGTTCGGCGACATATTGTAATAAGCAAAGTCAGAACCGAAAAACTGTTCATACGCAAACTCCGACCCCGCGCCCCGGGCGTTAAAATTGAGTTGAAGAAGCTTTACAGGGCAACAGGCTGCTTTCGTCGTGGGCTGGGCTAAACAAGGCAGACAGTAAGAATGGGAAATCTTTTATGAGGTATTTGTTTCCACAGGTTAAACAATTATTAACTTTTTTGACATGCGGCTGAGGCAAGAAGAGTCTAGCAACGGTACTTAACTTTTTAGAAGTCTTTAGTATTACGTTGAAAAATCTCTGGATCGACCGACCCGACGCTACTTGAGCAGCTTCTGCTTGAATACCTTGACAAGAAAGACTGGGGAGAAGATGAAGTGAAGCTGATGCTAACATACCCGAAGTCCAACAGAGATGATGATGAAGAGAAGGCGACATCAAGCCGGGACGGACTTTGGAATCCGGCCGACTGACGGGCTGCCTGACGACAGGACAACCCAGCTGTTATGACTGCAGATGCATCCATGAAGGACATCAAAAATGATCTTGCAGAATGTAAACAGTTAAATAAAAAACAAATAGTAGTAGAATCTTGTTTGTTAAAAAAAATTCTCTGACAGAGAGCTGTAGTTAAACTTTTCAGGCTGTTATTAAAATACATTGTAACTTTGAAGCTCTCGTTTTCAAGACACTGTTAATTGAAATCATGTAGCCCTGGAGGTGTTCCTGCATCCAAAGCAAGCTGCAAGGTGAGTTGTCTGGTCTTAGTTTTTAGCTCACATAGCCCAACCATAGGGTCAAGTGGGACATTCTCTGCAATGCAAAACAAATATCCTTCTGTGTTGCATTCTAACACGTCTATAAAGAGCATGTTTCCTCCTTGGTTATATAGATGTTCGTATATTCTTTTTCCTGAAACTACTTTTTTTTTCCAGATATAGAAGAAAGTACAACTTATGCATTTAGCTAGAATGATCACCCCTTCACTGCCACAGTTATAACATTTTGTGGCTCTTATTGTTCGCCTGATTGCCTGTATGCCAGTGGTTTCACATTTGGCTACAACTTTACATTGATGGCGGTTACCACATTTATAAGTACTTGCTTTTTTTCTCAGAAGTGTTTCCGTGATTTTTTTTTTTTTCCAGCTTTTTTTTTTTTTATTGCTCTTTAGGTGAAAAACCTGATGTTATGTAGTCCAATTTTGCCTACATTCTTACACGTGGGTTCGGAGCCGAATGTTGGCTCCAACTCGGCCAAACTTTTCTAGCTCAAAGTCTTTCTATTGGCTGGGCTAAGATGGTATCCCATGCTGCATTGCTCTATATCCCCAGATCTCGTTTGCCGCTTATGTGGCTAAGACGTTTTCTCGCTGTTGGCTGTGGCTAAGTACCTTTTTTCTTCTTGAGAGAGTTTAATACAAACAAAAAGCTATTTTAATAGCTATTGCTAGTTTGGTGTTATTTTTGGAAAATTTTCTGTGTGTGTGATTGTTTCTGTGGTATCCCACTAGCTGTTCCAATGGGCTAGGCCAGTTTCAGTTAGAGGACCTAGTCTGTCCCCTTGCTTCTCTGTGTTCTAACTTCTGGTCTAAAACCATTTAATTTAGAGGTTTTAGTCCTAATCACTTTTTGTGTGTGTGTAGGAGGATTGTTTGTTAGTTAGTGGTAGTTTTTTCCCACGCTAAGTGTGGTGTAGTCTGTGACTGTTTTTTCCAGTCGGTTCTGTACCTGTGATTTTTTGTCTTGGTGATTATTGGTAATTCCTTAAGATGCCTAAAGATTCTAAGGAGCACAAGCCCTCAGGCTTCAAGAAATGCTCAAAGTGTGGCTATAAAATGCCCATTACCAATGGACATTCAGTTTGTGTTTATTGTCTGGGAGCAATCCATCTGCAGGAGTCTTGCAGCTTCTGTCATGCATTTAGTCCCAGGGTGCTTCAGGAAAGAAAGAAGTTAATTCTCAAGGGACTTCTGAAACCCTCCTTCAAAGAGGGTCTGGAATCTGCTTCCAGCTCTAAAGCTAAACCCACAAAATTAAAAAAGAGGTCTCCGGCTCCTTCAGTCTCCTCGGAGCCACCGGAGAAAGTAGCTAAATCAACTTTGGCATCCTCTGCTCCACTGTCCTCAGGGCCGCAGGAAGTGTCGGTGATGATGGAACCGGCATCGGCTACAATTATATTGGAACCTATTCGGAGCCGATCGCCTAGTATTAGGCAAGTATCACCTGAGCGGAGATCTCGATCTCCCTCCCTGTCCTCCAAATCCTCCCAGGACTTTATCAGATGTGGACGTCGATAGAGTGGTGCAGAGACTCCTTCAGTCACCGGTTTTGGCAAAATTGTTCTCTGCTCCGTCCCAGTCGGCTCCGGAGCCCATCCTGCAACCTACTTCGATACTTCCTCCTCTGAGCGCATCCCAGCCTTCAGAGCCGGAGTGCTCAGCTCCGTGTGATGTTTCCAGGTCGGTTCCGATGGCCCCTCCTGGCTTATCGGTACCGACGTCAGCTCCGACCCTGTCGGCGCCGTCCACGGGATTCAGGACTCTGGATTCTGCAGTCGGACCCGAGGGGGAGGATTTGGGACATCTCTTGGTTCCTAGTCTCCCTCTTGGTGCTTCGGTGCGGGGGAGCCCGACTCCTGTTGTGGCTTCGAAGGCTGGTCGCTCCTTGGACTCTGGGGGGCCAGCCTTTGAGGCCATGTGGAGTGCGCTGGCCAGATCGTCAGCGACTTCATGTGGGTCGGTCATTCTGTCCCCTACCACTCCGGTGCTGGTCTCTGATCACCACCTGTCTTTAGACAGCAGAGCCCCAAGGCCTCAGGGTACCCCCATGAGTGGTCCCCAAGTTTCTGAGTGCCCCTCAGAGTGCTTGCCTGAGGAGCCCCCTAGAAAGAAAATGTGCAAGAGGATGCACATAGACTCCCAGGATGAGTCTGTCACCTCAGATACAGACCTCGAGGAATCGGAGGGGTCCCCCAAGTCATCCTCTGAGGATGTTTCTTTTTCTGACATCCTAGAGATATTGAAGCAGAGGTGACTGGCCGTCCAAAGCCCTTTCTGAGGAGGAGCCCTCTGCCTCCTGGGTATCCCCACCCTTTGAGCTCCTGGATTTGATTTGTCGAAGGGTGTGGGAGAACCCTGACTCTGGAACCAGTCCCCAGGAGACCCAATAAATTTCTGTCTGCTCCCCCAAGTAAGGAATTTCTGTCCCAGGGAGTCCCTGTGGATGCCATGGTGGTGGCAGTGGCCACTCAGAAGAAATTAGCCGAGACTTCTTCCACCGTCCATCCTCCTAACAAGGAGTCTAGGACCATGGACCAGTACGGGAAGCGTACCCCCTCTTCAGCGACCTTTACCTTACGGTCTCTGAACTACTTATCTCACTTTACATGGCTTCAGAGAGATCTCCTCAAGGAGCTTGGAGATGCTCTCACAGGTAACGTTTCTGAGGCGGTGGCCCAGACGGTTAACGCCCAGATGTCTACCCTCAATTCCATCGTTAACTCCTCTATGAGGCTGATTTCATATGCAGCCGAGGGATTGAGTAAGGCAGCAAGCTCAGGAGTCGCCCTGAGGAGGCAGGCCTGGATGCGCTTTTGTAATTTCGCGGAGGCCTTCGTCTTCATTCACTGACGCCCCCTTTGATGGTTCCTCCTCGTTCGGAACCAAGGTGAAAGACACCTTCACCAGGTGCGAGCAGGAGGGAAAAACTCTGTCTGCTGTAGTGGTTCGTTTTTCCCTTTCCTCTAGGCCTTATCCCAAGGCCCAGAGGGGTGGAAAAATGTGGTTCAAGAAATCAGAGGTTTTTTCCCGGTGCACAAGGTGCAGAGGCAGAGGGGGGGGGGGTATTCAGGAAGACGCCACCCTAGAGGCAGAGGAGGCCTCCGCAACTCAGGAGACCACAATTTCTTTCACGGTTCTCCCTGCCGTCGCTGCTGATGGGAGGTCCGACTGTGTTTCCGGAGCCAGTCGGGGGTCAAATATCGTTATACCCGGAGGCCTGGTAAGACATCACCCAGGACCAATGGGTTTTACGAATAATTTCCGGAGGTTATGTCATTCCCTTTTCATCAGACCCCCCCTCCAGTCAGGAAAATTCCAGATGTTCCACCCAGTCAGAGGGATTATGCAGCTTCAGAGGTTTCAAAGCTGCTAGAAAAAGGAGCCATCCGACATGTCCCCCTCAGACCAGATCAGATTAGGGACTTGCTCAAGATTCTTTTTGGTCCCAAAAAGAACAGGGGACCTGAGGCCCATATTGGATCTCAGCCGATTGAACAACCATGTACAAAAGTCCAAGTTCCGAATGGTCACTTTGCAGTCGATTCTCCCATTGTTGGGAAAAGAAGTATGGATGTGCTCCATCGACCTCAAGGATGTTTAATACCATATCAAAATGGACAGGGCATCCAGGAGTCACCTATGCTTCCGGCTAGGAGCCAGTCATTTTCAGTTTCGAGCCCTGCCCTTTGGTCTCACCACAGCTCCCAGGGTGTTCACCAAATGTATGGCGATGGTGACGGCTCACTTGAGACGTCAAGGATTCCAGGTGTTTCCTTACCTGGATGACTGGCTCCTCACTGCCACCACCAAGCATCTACTAATTCAGACCAGGGACACCACCATAACTCTGTGTCAGCAGTTGGGCATAACATTGAACTGGGAAAAATCTGCCTTGTTGCCCTCACAGCGTGTCACTTTTATAGGTGCAGAATTAGACACTGTCCTCATGCGGGCGTTTCTACCACAGGAAAGAATCAGAGTCCTACAGCAACAAGTTCACGCCCTGCTTCCTCTGAGAAAAGCGAAGGCAAGATGGATTCTTCAACTCCTGGGGACTATGGCTGTGACGATTGTTAGTCCCTCTAGCAAGGTTACATATGAGACTCCTTCAATGGCTTCTCTTTGCCCAGTTGTCTCTCCAACGGCTTCCACTTTCTCACCCTATTCTACTCACGGGCAGGTGCAAACAGGATCTCAGTTGGTGGCTTTGCGCCAACAATCTGAACATGGGAAAACCCTTCGTTCCACTGCCCACGATTGCCACGGTGACCACGGATGCCTCCCAGATGGGGTGGAGGGGGCATTATCTAGGCAGGACAGTCCAAGGCACGTGGCAAGAGCACGAGATACATTTGCATATCAACGTCCTGGAGATGAGAGCTGTGCTACTTGCGTTGCAGGCACTTCAGAGCTTTCTCCCTCTCGGGACTATTGAAATCCACTCGGACAATATGTCCGTAGTGTGGTATCTGAACAAAGCAGGGAGGAACCAAGTCATATCCACTGTGCAGAGAGGCCATGCGAGTGTGGCAGTGGGCAGTGTCTTCCCAACGTTTTCTGGTGGCAACGCGCATTCCGAGGAAGTCCAACGTGATCACAGACAGGCTAAACAGAGCTGTTCTAATGCCTTACGAGTGGTCCCTGAACAGTCAAGTTGCGGAACGGATCTTCCGCAGATGGGGTCAGCCTTGCTGCAACCTTTTTGCCAGCCCCCTCAATGCCAAATGCAGCAGCTACTTCATGTTGATTCCCCCCACGGGGGGAGTCACCCAGTGAAGCTCTAGTTCATGATTGGCCCTCCGGTCTACTGTATGCTTTTCCTCCGGTCCCCTTGCTGTCAAAGGTGATTCGGAAAGCGCAATCCTTGGGAAGCAGAATGATTCTGATTGCCCCACACTGGCCTCGTCAGGTTTGGTTCCCCTTTCTCCATTCCTACATCGTGGATGCGCCTTGGATTCTGGACCCACAACCAGACTTATTGACACGCATATCAGGGAAGCTCCATCCCTCTCTGCGGACCCTCCGGTTGACAGCCTGGCTACTCCACTTCCGTCATTAGTTAGGCTTCATCATTTTTCGCCGGAGGTAGTTCATATTTTATCTTCCTCTCGTAAGCCCTCTACGAGGAAGATTTATTCCAGCAAATGGAAGAGATTTTCAGTCTGGGCTCATACCCAAGGGATTGACCCTTACGGCTCCAATTTCATCTGGTTTGGAGTTCTTGTCTATGCTTTTTCGCCAGGGCTCGGTGTCCTCCACCATAAAAGTCCAATTGGCGTCAATTTCTAACTTTCATGTCGCTAATGAGCCTAGTCTGATGGTTCACAGACTCTGTAAGACTTTCCTGAAGGGCACTCTGTTACTCCGTCCCCCTGTATCGGAACCTATCATTCCTTGGGATTTAAACTTTGTTCTACAGGCTCTTACTTCACCACCGTGTGAACCTGCAGCTACTTGTGATTTAAAATTCTTGACCTGGAAGACTGTCTTTTTAGTAGCCATCACATCGGCCAGATGCATTTCAGAGATTCAAGCTCTATCAATAAAACCCCCATACTTGATTTTTCATAAGGACAGGGTTTCTCTCAGGCCGTACCCTTCCTTTCTTCCCAAAGTGGCATCTATCTGTAATCTTAATCAATCTATTGAGTTGCCAGTGTTTTTTCCCCAGTACTCAAACAAGACAGAATTTAAATTTCATCAATTGGGTGTACACAGACAATTACGTTTTTATCTGCACAGAACCAAAGACCTCAGAAAATCTGATCAGTTGTTTGTTTTCTTTTCGGAAAACAGAATTGGGTCTCCTGTCTCCAAAGTCACGTTGTCCAAGTAGATATCCAGTTGCATCTCTTTCATTTATTCCTCAGGGAGTAAAGATCTACCGTTCCCGGTAAAGGCTCACTCTACTCTGTCTGTATCTACATCTACAGCCTATTAGGCTAGATTGTCTATGGATGATATTTGTGCTGCGGCTACTTGGGCATCTCCTCACACCTTTGTTACTCATTACAAGTTGGACGTGGTGTCTAGGGGCAGGTCTTCCTCTGGTTCCACAATGCTCAGGAGTATTTTCCACTGAGCCTCCCAGGGTTTGGGTGCTGGGGAACGCTGTCCCACGGGTAAGAATGTAGGTGAGATTGGACTACATAACATCAAGAAGTTATGTACTCACCATAACATTCGATGTATGCAGTCCATCTTGCCTCACATTCTTACTTACCCCCCCCCCCTCCTTCCCCCTTCCTGGAGGATCTGGAGGTTAGGACTGGTTTTCAGAGCTCCCTTCACTCTTGGTTTGTTCTTCCTTTCCTTGGGTGGTGTTATGCATGGAGAATGAGTGCTGGTGTTCGCAGCAAACTAGATCTGGGGATATAGAGCAATGCAGCATGGGATACCATTTTAGCCCAGCCAATAGAAAGACTTCGAGCTAGAAAAGTTTGGCCGAATCGGAGCCGACATTGGGCTCCGAACCCACAGGTAAGAATGTTAGATGAGATGGACTACATACATCGAACGTTATGGTGAGTACATAACTTCTTGTTTTGGCATACAGATCTATTTCCTTCTACCTTAGAAAAGTGGGAAAAAATCTTCCAGTTTGATGTTTAAGATATGCTTGGTGGTTGTTTAGGACCATAGCCTTTTTAAAGTTAGTGCTAGTAAAAGATCTCACAATGTTACTGTTTTCACACATTTTTGTTTGCCCAGGTATTGGCACAAACTTTGTGCCACACCCCCAGATAATTTTGTCTCTTACTTTAACATTTCAAGTGGTAACCTCCATTCAAAAACATGTTAGTTAAAACGTTAAAACATCTCAGAACTCGATATTGTCCTGGTCAGTCTGACAGATTTGACCACGCTCTTTTTTTATATGGATGGGCACTTGTGTAGTGGAGGTAGGAAATGGAGAATGCCCGTTTCCTGTATATGGTTGAAGTAAAAGTTTTGGTTTTGTTCATAAAAATAACATGTCGAAAGTGTATTTCTTTGCTGGGAAAATGATGGGTAAATTTCAGAAAGGGTGTAGTAGTATCAAGATATTCTCTGAATTCCTTTAGCTTCTCCTTGGTCCCCTTCCATATGATGCAAATGTCATCCAGGAATCTGGTGAACAAAGTCAGAGTTAAAATTACACCTGTACTCCCAGACCCATAGGAGCAAGTAGGTGTATATGGAGACTCAAGTTGCCCTCATTGTCACACCCTGCTTTTTCTGGTAGAATTTCCCTTCAAAGTCTAAGAAATTGTTCTTAAGGGTAAGCTCCATAAATTGAACTACTAGTCTGGTATCAATGGTTAAAGGAAACTTACTTCTAGCTACAGCCTCTTCAAACCATTCTAAACCCCGTGTGGGATGACATAAAAATGAATGCCATCGATTGCAAGTAGCAAGTCCTTTGTATATAAATGATTTCCAAGTTTGCCAAGGAAGTCCCAGGAATCTCTTAGCTTATGGGGTACTGTTGGTAGAATGGTTTGAGTTTTCTGCCTACATAAGTGACCAGTGGGCAAGTCTTGCAGCCTTCTCCTGCTACGTTTGGCCTAAATGGAGGATCAGTGATGCTCTTATGTGTCTCTGGTATTCCAAAAATGGTCAGAATGTTTGGGTGTTTTATCTTAAAAAAAAAAAAAAAAAAATCATATGTTGGTGCTGCTCTTGCTCGTTGGCATAGTGAGTGAGGTAAGAATAGGTCCATGTTCCTGTAGGCAATATTGGTCTCATTGTAAGAGACTGGAGAATATTGGTCTGAGTCAAGTGTAATTGACATCCAACTAATTGCCAGTCCCCTGCCTTTGTCAGGTTTCTTCAGTCACAGGGAACGGTCATTGGCCAGTTCATTTATCAGTTTCCTTTCATTTTTATTGAGGTTATATCTATGGGTTTTGTGCGCTTTATGGTGTGTGAAATGGTGGGTTGTAAATACTATTTGTGTTGAATTCCTTGCGTTTCCTAACGTTGCTTTTGGTACCATTCGAACACAATGCTAAAATTCAGTTTTCTAGTTTATGTATCTTAACTCTAATAGGACATCTGTTAGATTTAACTAGTAAATGGAGCAAAGGTGAAGCCCTTATCAAATAAGTTAAAATGTCTTACTTGGATGTTTAATCAACTGTAGTTGAATATCTTGTAATTATTGAAGGTGTTTAAAATTCCATTGTGAGAAGTAACAGTACTTTTAGTGGTACTAGTAGTGCCACTTTAGTGTTTTCTCTCCCTCTTCTTCCTGTTGGCTCTCTTCTTTTGGGAACTTTTGTTAGTGAACGTTCTCTGTTCGTGGTTGAAATGGGTTGCTCATTATTTGAGTGTTGTGGTTGGCTAATTGCTGTGAATATCTGGAGAGGTGGTATTCCAAATGGTCAGCAGGGTGAAATGTAACTCTGGACATTCCATATTTTCCTCATATCTATTGTCCGTAGGAGGCTGTGTTAGGGTTACGTTTTACTTGCTGTGAGCCATCAGTAAATGTAGGTTTAGGGTATGCAAAGTGGTTTTCGTAATACTTTTTATCACTTTGTAGTTTTAATTTTTTGGGGTTTTTCCCCTCGTATTGTGATTTAGTTTTACTAAAAAGTTTTTTCTGTATTTATCTTTCTGAACCTCAAATAATAGTTCCTGCATGAGAAGTTCAGGAGGGCAATGTCCTCCATGTGTTTTTCAAGCTGACATTATGATTTATTGCTCTCATAAGTGCAATACCAAAAACCATCAAATAATTCTAGTAACTCCTGGTGAAAGGCGATCCATAACTATTCCATTTGGGTACTTCCAGAGTCGCAACACTTGAAGGATACCTTTAGATACTGGTGATGGACTACAGCAAACAGGTTGGAGGGGACAGAGCAACAAAGTTGCTGTATGCAGACAATGTGGCATGAAGTGAACAATGAATGGAATGCAAAACTGAAGGCACAAGGGATGAAACTGAGTACAGATGAGACTGTCGTAATGGTAGCAAATGGGGCAAATCAGAAGAAGCTGAAAATTGAAATGGAAGGGAAAATAGTGGAACAGGTTACTATCCAAGTGTTTGGGAGGGATGGTGGAAGAGAAGGGAAGAGTGAATGAGAAGGTCAAAGCTAGACTCAAAGGAGTTGAAGCCAAGTGGCATAGTGTGGCAAGGGTAGTGTATGATAGAAGAATACCAGTGAAGCTGAAAGATGAGATGTATGAAACAAAAGAGCAACCATTATGATTGTATGGAACAGAAACTTGGGCAATGAAGGCAGAGCAGTTGAGGAACCTAGAGCTGAAGAAGATGAAGTCTTCTCTATTACTTCCAAAAATGGCACTGTCATCTCTCCGTCCTCCCATACTAAACTCCTTGGTGTCGAAATAGACTACCTTTATTTTGATGTCCACATTGCTCAAACCATTAAAAAAGTACACAAAAACTGGGAATGTTTTATAGACGCACAAAATTCCTCACAGACAAGGCTCTGGTTACCCTAGCCCAAACTCACCTACTCTCCACTCTTATGTATGCAGCTCCAATATTAACCAAGACTAGGAAAACTGATCTTGTAAAACTCGAGTCATGCTATAATAAAATTGCCAAGTTTGCCAACAACTCATTTAGAACCCACCACTGCAAGGCACTAAAGAATCACCAATGGTTAGAACTCCTTCAACTACTCAGCTGCCATTAGCTAGTCATCACCTTCAACATCTTGAAATACCCTGACAAAACTCCTGCTCTAAACCAACTGCTCTCTTACTACTCTACTAATCATCCTTTTCATTCTGTTGACAAATCTCTCCTCTTTATATTCAGAGGTAATAACACTGTTGGGAAAGCACTTTTCTCTTGTACCATACCTAAAACCTGGAATAATCTTCCCCCTGCAGTTACCTCTGCCCCCACTGTCAAGCATTTCAAAATCTCACTTAACCAGGTCTTAATAAGATGGGTTTTATGTCCTTGTATCGCATAAGATTTCTGAGCTCTTTCCCAGTCTTTTCTACTGTACACATACCATGGCTACTAAGCTGCTACATTTAGTTGCCAAATGTTAAAAGCCTTGTTTTTATGTATGTAAATGTACTATATTTTTTGCCCTGCTTTTCTTTGTGTAATTGTTTTTTGTAATCCTTGTTAACATTTGTGGAGCTTTTCTGCCCGGGCCTCCGCTGTAAATGGACCTCGTCCAGTCGGACTGTCTTGGTTAACAAATGTGAAATAAAAAATAAAATAAAATTGACTGAGATGGGTGGTAGGATGTACACTGTAGACCAGATGAAGAAATGAGGACATCAGAACACAAGCCAAAGTAGCTCCAGTTGCAGATAAGGTCAAAGAGAACGGGTTACTGTACTTTCTGCAGATGTGCAGAAAAGCAGAAGGCAATCTGGTGAAAAAGAAATGTGGACAGACAGGAAGAAGGCAAAAGGAAATGAAGGCATCCAGGAAAGAGAAGGATGGGTTATGTGAGAGAAGACTTGTGACAGGCATGACTGTTGAAGGTAGGAGAGTGACATTGAATCGAGGGAGATGGCAACAGTTGACATGACCCCGTGCAGAAAATGGAAGGGGGGCCCTTCTGGTCTGTATACAGTCTTTGAAAAATGCATTGTCGGGTTGTAAGTTGTGATGTTTATATAATAATTTTTTTTTTTTCATTTTGGCTAGTTGTGTTTGAAAGGAATCTATTTGTTCCTTGTGCTCTCCACAGGTAATTTTCTCATGAAGATAAAAATCCAGGTTAGGAAAGGGTTTCCTAGAAGTGTTACTACTGGTACTACATTGCGCTGGTGTCACTGTTACATGTAAGATTTCTCCCTCCTGCCAAAGGAACTGGGTCAGTAATTCCACTCCCTAAGTTTGGTGGACAACCATTAACTTGCCCTGGAGGAATTGACCAGTACTCCAAAAGGCTAGGAGGTAGTCCATCACCAGCTTGATGTTCAGGTGTTTTTAGTAATCCCACTTTGTGTCAAAAATTTGACAAGTTACGTTTGCAGTGATTGAATCCAAGCTAGGCTGGTCCTCAGTATTCCCATTTTCCTGGAACAAGTCCTGGGAAGGCTTGGTGGCAAATGTCTAAGAATAAAAATAAATCAGAAGTGGAAGATACAACTGTAGGAACCAAGAACTAGAGAAAGTTACGCTTGGACTACAGACAGGTCTCGGTAGAAACAGTTTTCAGTTTTATTTAGCTGTTTAATGCTTTTGTCCAGGGAAAGGAATTTTTTTTAGGTTCATAGGTAGGTATCAGGCTATTGGCCCTAGGGCCTGTATAAGCCTAGCCAGAAAGGTACCCTGGCTTTTGCCACCCAAGAAAATTATTTTCCTGTGGCCCTGTTGAGCAGAGACACAGAAGTGATCCCTGGGGTGAATTTCCTATGTCCCATCCAATCATGAAGATTTTTCTTGGAGTGCTAATGAAGAGCTTTGTTTGACATAGGTAGTTTGTTCCAGAGTATGGATGTCCACATCGTTAGGAGCTGTGAGTATGGCTCCAAGTTTGCAGTCATCTGTGAACTTCATTAGCCAAAGACCTTCTGTGTTAGCCTATACTTCAGAGAAGTAGATACCAAAGAGGAGATGACCCAGGACTGAACCCTGTGGTGTACTCAACTTGTCACTGGTCTGAAGTTGGATTTGGAGTCTGCTGCTTTCACAGTGTGGGTTCTGTCAGTGAGCCAGTTGTCATCCCATCTTGTGACATAGGGATTTATACCTAGTTTAGTGAGTTTATCTATAATTCCAGAGTGGGGGATGGTGTTGAAATCCTTGGCGAGCTCTAGATAGGCTGTGTGAACCACCTTGCCCTCATCTACGGCTTTAGTGACCGCTTCAAAGAAATCTATCAGGTTTAGGAGGCATGATGCCTTTTACAAACCCAAACTGGGTGGGGTCCAGAGTTTGGAGATTACCAATGGCATTGTTTATAAGTTCCATGATGATATTTTCCATAGCCTTGCAGACCAGGCGCGTCAGGCTAATGGGGCCGTAGTTCCCGGGGTCCGTGGTGGCTCCCCCTTTATGGAGTGGGATAACTGCCGCTGTGTGCCATTCAGTGGGCACAAAACCTGAGGTGAGGCTGTGATTGAACATGGTACTTAAGTGGGGTGCCAGTTCGTGTATAACGCAGCCTGGGGTGTTGTCAGGTCCCATGGATGCTGTGTTTTTGGCTTTGGAGAGTTTTTTTTTTTTTTTACCTGTGCAGCCGTGATTACAGGAACTTTGCATTCTTCCGGTATAGAGATGGGCCCTTTAGGGGATGAAAGTGTGGGGGGGTAAAGTTAGCACTGAACCTGTCTTCCAGGATATTGGCAATATCAGTTGGTTCTGTATATTTAGTGCCATTGTGCTGTAACTCGGAGCAGATCGGATTGTTGCCATTGAGATTCTTGACATAGTTATAGAATGCTTTGTTGCTGTCTTTAGAAGCAGTGGAGATTTTGTTTTCGTAACTAGCTTTGGAGGAAATTATGAGGGATCTCAGCTTATTGCTGAGGCTGACCAGGGAAGTTCCTTCAATCATGGGATTTTACTCTTTTTGCAACAGTTTCTTTCTTCTGTTGTATAGTTTGTATATGGCAGGGGACCACTAGATTGGCTTTTTTTTTTTTGGAGCATAGCATCTTGGTTCTGTTAAGGATTGCGTGATCCATGCGGTCATAAGTGCTTATAAAGTGCATTTGTGCATGATTCAGCAGTCGTACCTCTGTTGTCCATCAGCATGGGTGTCGTGAACTTTGCCACTTCTGTCTTAAGAAGCGTTTAGTTGGCTTTGGAGAAATATTTTATGGTGGTTTCCCTAATGGGGGGTGGAGACGGGATGTGGATGTCTAGGGTGATTAGCTTGTGGTCAGATCTGACCAATGAGGAATTGACCTCTGTTGTGGAACACCGATTGCCCATGTTGGTAATGACCAGGTCTAGGATATTTCTGCCCTTGGTGGGGGTGTGGATAAGTTGATCCAAGGCATTGGAATTTATGAATTCCATAAAACATTGAGCACCAAAGTTGGTACAGGAGTAGTTTTCCCAGTTAATGGTGGGGTAGTTGAAATTGCACATTATTAGGGTAAGGTTGTCCCCTAATATTTCCCAGTGTATCAAGAAATGAGGAGTGGGAATCCTGGAGCATGGTGGGGGATCTGTAGCAAGCTACAGTTTGTATTGCGGTCTTGCCCAGAGTTAGTTGCACTTGGATAATCTCTGATGCATTATGCTGAGCAGCTAACCTAGAGGTGTGGGTATCCTTAAAGGATATGGACACGCCTCCGCCTTTAGTGTTTTGGTCCAGGTTAGGTGGCCGAAAGGTGTGGTATGAATTGTAGCCTGGTAATGCAGGGGTGCTCTCTGGAGCCTTGAACCAGGTCTCTTGTCACTGCACAGATGTCGATGTTCTCCATTTTAAGGAGTGCCTTCAGTGAGTGCATTTTGAGGTTTAGACTTCTAACATTGAATAGCATTATTCTCAGATTTGCTTGCTTGTACCTGTTACAGTGGTGAATTTGTCATTTGAACCTTGCCTAAAAAAGGCACTATAGAAGTGGCAAGAGCGTTAGCCATTATCCGGAATCCCAAAGGCGACAGGTGCAGGCCATCTCTGGCAAAGCATCGTGATTTGTCGATCATGTTATTACAGGCAGACAGATACTGGATCTCCTTAGATTGACACCAGAAGCTTAGCCAATTGCTGAAGTCAATCATTTTGTTCTTGTACTGTGGTATCGTTCTGGGTGATGGCAGGATGCTACTCGGGGCTAGGGTCATACCTGCCTGGGCTACAAGATCAGACAGCTCCTCTGTCTCTCTTCATGTAGTCCAGGGAGGTATGTCTCAGGTCATTCATACCAACATGGACAATGACAGAGTAATATTTGTACTTGTGGAGTATAACTTGCAAAAACGCACATTTATACATTGAAACAGTCAAGTTAATTCTTAATTGAAATTTAAAGGCACCATGTTAAAATCGTGTAAAATATTAAACACAGAAATAGCAAAAACAATGTAGAATGTAAACGGTCAGTGTAAAAATAATGGTAATAAAAGCAGGCTTTAGAAATTTCTCTATGACAGAAAGCCATAGTTAAAAATTTCAGTCTGTTACTGAAATACATTACAACTTTGCAGCTCTCATTTTTAAGACGCTGCTAATTGATGCACAGTTATTTAGCTGTGGGGGCGATCCTGCATCCAAATCAAGCTACCAGGCAACGTATTTGACTTCAGTTTTCGGCGCCCAACATACCTTTAGATACTGCCGATGGAACACAGCAAAGGCCCGCCTCTAGGGTCAGCTTGGGCATCCTCCAGGATGGAAAACAAATATTCTTTTGTGTTGTATTCTAACGTGTGTCATATATTTGTTTTCTGATACTACCTTCAGTTTTCCTGACATAGAAGGAAGTACAGGTTTTACATTAGCCAGGTAGATAACCCCTTTACTGCCACATTTATAAAATCTTGTGCTTCTTATTGTTCATGCCTTCATGTGTTTGTCAGTTTTTTTTTTTTTATCTTGGCTAGAAGTTTGCATTGATAGGAGCACAACTGACCCTTCACTTAGGCCAAGCATAACATCAGAAGGCAACAAAACTTATGATTAGCCACTTTTTACCAGCTGTACTCCTTTATGCTAAGAGATTCATGAGAAGAGATTCATGATTTCTTTGGCAAACTTGGAAATGATTTATACACAACGGATTTAATATTTGTAGCCATCAATGTTACTGATTTTGCTTTTCGGTCATCCCCACACTTTTATAGAATGTCTTGATACTACTACACCCTTTTTGAAATTTACCTATCATTTTCTGTTGAAGAAATATACTTTCTATATGTGACTATTATGAAGAACAAAACCACTAAAACTTTTACATCAGCCATATATAGGAAACTAACATTCCCCAGTTCCTATCTCCACTACACAAGTAGCCATCCATACGTATATATAAAAAAAAAAAAAGCCTAGTCAAAAGGGCAGTTTGTTGCACTGGCCAGGGTTAATACTGAATTGAGATGTTTTTAACAAGAGTGTGAAGTTGTAACTAGCGTGTTTCTGGAAAGAGCATCCTTTGAAAATGTTGAACATAAGGGATGAAATTATCCGGGGGTAGGGCACAAAATATGTGCTGTTACTTTGTAAGCAAAAGTATGTGAAAATAGTAATATCATGAGCATGGACGGCCTTAGGCATAGGCCAACTTGGCAGCCGACTAAGGCCGGTCTAGCAGGGGTGCTTTTCCAGTATTTATTTGGTGTAGGTAGACCAGGATGGGGCACCAGGTAATGTGTTGGGGGGCGCCGTGGAGCCCTTTTGCCTAGGGCACCAGTTGACCTAGGGCCGCTCCTGATCATGGGACTGTTTACTGACAAGAACTTTGAAAAGGCTATGGCCCTGAACTACAGCTAAGACTCTTGGACAGCTAAGCATGTCTTAAACCCCAACTAGATTTTTTTTTCTCACTTTCCTGAGGTATAAAATAGATTAGGTGAGAGAGCTTTTTGCATACAAGACAGCAAATAACATTAAAGTGAAGTTGGGGCAGGGGAAGCAAGGAAATGTTTCTGAGAGAAAGTGTAGAACTTAAGTATGGTTACTACCCTAAACAAACATGCAGTAGAGCAAACAATAACAACCAACAAATTTTATAACAGTGGCAGTGAAAGGGCGATCTACTTGGGTAAATGTAAAACCTGGTCTTGTATGTCGGGAAAATATGAACTTTTATATGATATAACCAAGAAGGAGACTAATGCTTTTTATCGGCACACATTGGAATGCAGCATAGAAGGATATTTGTTGTGCATCTTGGAGGATGTCTCGACTAACCCGGGGTGGGGGTGGGGGGGCTTTGGGAGCTAAGAATTGAGGTCAGAGAACTTGCTTGGCAGCTTGATTTGCATGCAGGAACACCCTCAAGCTGAAATGATTGTACTGAAATGCAGCACAGAAGGATATTTGTTTTGCATCTTGGAGGATGTCTCAGCTAACCCGGGGTGGGGGAGCTTTGGGAGCTAAGAATTGAGGTCAGCGAACTTGCCTGGCAGCTTGATTTGCATGCAGGAACACCCTCAGGCTGAAATTGATTGTATTTCAGTTAGTGTCTTAAAAATGAGAACTGCAAAGTTATAATGTATTGTAGTAACAGACTGAAATTAACTACAACTTTCAGCTCTAGAGAAATTTCTAAAAAGTTTTTTTATTATTTTTACTTTGTTCCCATAACACAACATTGTTTTTACTACTTGTATTTCTCAGTTTAGAATTGCACATCTCTTTTGGCTTCATTTGAAAGTATACAAGGCATTCCTCTGCGTTTATCTTTAATCAGACTTCCATTCAAAAAAGCAATTTTCCCATGAGTTGTACTTTGTGTTGAAGAAATGAATTTTCCATTCCTTTAAACCAGTGTCTCTGGTGGAGTTAGTATTTCCTTTCTCCTTGATAACCATTACCTATGTAAGGAGGATTTCAGAACTCTAGGCTGTGTGCTTCTAGCCTTCATATTTGGTCTTCCACAAAGAGAAAGAGAGGTTTTGTGAACAAATCCTACATTTGTGCCGTAAGTAGCCATTGACCTGAACTTGAATTGTTTTTTCTGTGTGTATTGGGGGGGGGGTTACTTAATGGTACTGCATAGGCAAATGAGGTTATACTTGGACAAAGTCAGAAAAGGTTCAAAAATGTTTGTCTATTGTACTCCCAATAAATTGGACTGCCAAGTATCCAAGATCAACCTTCGTAGGTGGCTGTAGCTAGTGCCTTAAATTTTGCTATGCTAAATGCACCAAATGCTTATTAAAGTAACCTACTCACATTTTAGTGGGGCAGTGGCTACATCCCAAACCTCCTTCAGAGATGCAGCTCGGGTGACATTTGTGGGGCTGCAGCATGGTTTCTCTGTGTATTTTTGGAGGCACTGTAATCCGGATGTGATCTGAAGGACTGCCTGTTTAAGGCCAGTGATACAGTGAATTATTTTATGATGCCACTCTGGTGGATGAGCTGAGGGCTTTGTTCTAATGATTTGAAGAGTATTAACCAGATCGTGTTAAATACAAATAATGCTTACTTCTCAAAAGTGATAAATCTGCATGTTAAGTTGTCAATCTCGCCTTCATTCTTGCTTGATGGGTTCGGAGCCGATCCTCGGCTCCGACTCGGCACTTGCTTTAGCTCGAGAACTCCTTTTACCAGCTCGAGGCAGCCCCATATCCCATGATGCAAGGCAGTAAGTACCCAGATCTCGTTTGCCGCTTCGCTTGGGAGGTCTTCTCTTTACCAGCTCCTGGTAAGTTGTTCACTTTTGTGAAGTATTAAGCCCCTTTTTACTAAAAAACCTTGTATTAATAGTTTTAATCTTATATTATCCCTTTTCTGACAGAAATTTCCTGTCTCCTTTATTTTTTGACGACTGTTGGTCCACACCCCGTTACAGTTCCTCCTTCAACTCTACCCCAGAGTTTGGAGTTGGAGTCTTCGGGCATGGTTACTGCTACGGCTGGAGGACGGATACCCCCTTCTGTTCCTTCAGCCTCTACTCTTATCTCCTCTTCCTTAGAGGGATTCGGTGGTCGGGCTTCCATGGTCTCCTCCGAGGGGGTGAGTGGCATCGGACCCTTGTCCGAGCCCGCTCTTCCCCTTGGAGCCTCGGCCTTGGTGAGCTCGGCTCCGACATCTGCCTCGGAGACTTCCCTTTCGGTGGTCCCCGGAGTTCCTAGCTCTTCGGAGCGGGTTCTCTCGGACCTGCCTGGGAGGGGAGCATTCGAGGTAATGAAGAGTGTACTGGCCACTGGTATCAGTCAGCAGTCTGTTCCCGTAGCTCCTCCCTCTATAGTACCTGTTGACATCTCTGCCACTTCTCTTGCTACAGGACCCAGAGATCCTCCGCCTCAGGTTTCCCATTGGGAATTTCCCTCTTCCGAGGACTCTCCTGATGTTTCGGGAGATCCTCCTAGGAAGAGGACTTGTAAGAGGAAGCATGTAGACTCCCCGAGTCTGTCACTGGATACTGACTTTGATGAGTCAGAGGGATCCCTAGATCCCCTCTGAGGATGTCTCCTTCTCAGACATCCTAGAACTTCTGAAACAGAGGGGAAACTGGCCCACCAACAATCCCTCTGAGGATGAGTCAGTATACCTAGAGGCGTTTGGATCTCGGCCCTCCACCTCCTGGGTGTCTCTGCCTTCGACCCCTTATGCAGGTTATTGCACGAAAGGCGTGGACAGCTCCTGACTCTGTAGAGCCAGTCCCTAGGAGGCCTTCTAAATTTATCACTGCCCTAGTGACAAACAATTCCTTACCAAGGGTGTCCCCGCTGATGCCATGGTGGTGGCTGCGGCCACCAAAAGGAACTTGCAGATCCTTCCGTGCCCGTCCATCCTCCTAATAAGGACTCTAGGACCATGGATAGGTACGGCAAGCGGATGTTTTCCTCAGCGACCTTTGCTATGCGTTCGCTGAATTATCTTTGTCACTTCACCAGACTCCAGAGAGATATCCTGAAGGAGCTGGGAGAAGTAGTTCAGGATCCTACAGCTGCAGGGGCTCAAGAAAAGATTGCTTCGCAGCTAGGAACCCTCAATTCCATTGCTAACTCCTCCATGCGGCTAATATCTTATGCTGCAGATGGAGCGAGTAGAGCCGCAGGCACAGGTGTGGCTCTTAGACGCCAAGCCTGGATGCGACTATGTGATTTTATGGATCCCTTTAAGGCCCTTCACAAATTCTCCCTTTGATGGGTCAGCTTTGTTTGGCCCTCAGGTGAAGGAGACCTTGACCAGGTGTGAGCAGGACGGCAAGACTCTTTCTGCTGTTGGAGTCCGTTTTTCCACCCCTTCTAGGCCTTATCCCAAAGGACAGAAGGGTGGGAAGATGTGGTTCCGTAAATCCCAAGAAGTCACGCCGATTCACGTGGTCAGTTTACCCCTAGAGGCAGAGGGGTAACAACAACAGACGCCGCTCTAGAGGCAGAGGGGTCCAAGAACCAGGGAAACAGGGAGCCTCTCTCTGATAAGCCCTTTCCGCATCCCTGGGGTGTTGCGCGGCTGTCCCTCCTTGGAGGCAGTCGGGAAGATTATCACTGTACCCAGAAGCCTGGCATTCCCTCACTCAAGACAGATGGGTACAGTCGATCATATCCAAGGGTTACATAATTCCTTTCGAGGAAAGTCCCTTGCCCTCAAGTTCCCTTCCAGATGTACCACCCGGTCTAAGGGAGATTGCAGAGTTAGAAATCGCAAAACTACTGCAAAAAAGAGCCATTCAGCCAGTTACAATAGACCATTCAGAGCCCGGAATCTACTCAAGGTTCTTTTTGGTCCCCAAAAAGACGGGAGACTGGAGACCAATATTGGATCTCAGCAGACTCAACAAGTCTGTCAGGAAGACAAGATTCCGAATGGTCACTCTTCAATCAATTCTGCCCTTCTTACAGAAGGACAACTGGATGTGCTCAATAGATCTTCAGGATGCGTACTATCACATCAAAATTCACAGACGCCCCAGGAGATTTCTCCGCTTTCGGCTGGGGTCCAGTCACTTCCAGTTCAGAGCCCTGCCCTTTGGTCTCACTACAGCCCCCAGAGTGTTCACCAAATGCATGGCAGTGGTCACGGCTCACCTGAGACGCCAAGGATTCCAGGTGTTTCCGTATCTCGACGACTGGCTCCTGTCAGCCACCACCAGGCATCAGCTTATACAAGCCAGGGATTACACAATAGACCTTTGTTCTCATTTGGGCATCTCAGTCAACTTGAAAAGTCATCCTTATCGCCCTGCCAGTCTATTACCTTCATAGGCGCAAACTTAAACACTGTTCGGATGTCAGCTACCCTTACAGAACAAAGAGTTTCAGACATTCAGACTCATGTCAGGATCATTCTGGCCAGCAAGAAAGTACAGGCCAGAATGGTTCTAAAGGTATTAGGTCTCATGGCTGCGGCCATTACTCTTCTTCCCCTGGCCCGTTTCTACATGCGCCTCCTTCAGTGGATGCTGTTCACACAGTGGTCATACCAGCAACTCCCAATGCGTCACCAGATTCTGGTGACACAAACATGCAAAGAACATCTTGCTTGGTGGATCACATCGTCTCAGGTTCACCAAGGCAGGTGCTTTGTACCCCTGTCCCAGATAGCCACTGTCACCACGGATGCCTCCCTGATCGGGTGGGGGGGTCATTATCAGGGCAGGATGGTTCATGGGACGTGGCAACCGTTCGAGTACCATCTCCACATAAATGTCCTGGAGATGAGAGCAGTGCTTTTAACGTTGCAAGCCCTCAACGACTTTCTTCCCGTAGGGACAATTGCAGTCCACACAGACAACATGTCTGTAGTTTGGTATATCAACAAACAGGGCGGAACCAAGTCCTACCCCTTGTGTCGGGAAGCGCTCAGACTATGGCAATGGGCGATCTCCTCTCATCGGTTTCTGGTAGCAACGCATATCCCTGGGAAAACCAACATTATAGCAGACAGATTGAGCAGAGCTATTCTCATGCCTCACGAGTGGTCTCTCAAGCAATCCATAGCGGAAGAGATTTTTCTGGAATGGGGTCGTCCATGTTGCGATCTTTTTGCTACTCCTCAAAACAGCAAATGTCCAGACTTCTTCAGCCTCTTCGCTCTATCAGGCCATCCCCCCAGAGACGCTCTGACCCAGGATTGGCCTCAGGGACTTCTTTATGCCTTCCCTCCATTTCCTCTGATCCCTCAGGTGATCCAGAAAGCTACCGTTTTGAGAGCCAAATTGATTCTCATTGCCCCTTACTGGCCTCGACAAGTTTGGTTCCGTTCCTCCATCATCACCTTTTGGTGCAGCCGTGGCATCTGGACCCAGTGCCAGATCTACTGATTCACCAATCCGGTCAGCTGCACCGGTCAATCCCTTCTCTCAACCTCACAGCATGGTTGCTCCACTTCCTTCCTTAGCCAGGCTTCCTTTGATCTCTAATCCAGTTAGAGATATCATAGTAGCTTCACTAAAATCCTCTACCAGGAGGATTTACACAAGCAAATGGAAACGTTTCTCTTATTGGGCTAAGGCCCAAAATATTGATCCTTTTACTGCCCCTGTTCAGGCAGTTCTGGACTTCTTAGCAGAGATTTTTCATGCAGGCTCCTCTTCTTCCACAGTCAGAGTTCAGTTGGCTGCTATTTCTAATTTTCATGTCGGGATAGCAGATCATAATATTATGTCCCATAGGCTCTGCAGGGCCTTCTTGAAAGGAATTTTCCTGCTAAAGCCTCCAATCAGGAATCCTCCTCCTCAGTGGGATCTAAATTTAGTGCTGACATCCTTGATTCTTCCCCTTCGAGCCAGCTGTTTCTTGTTCCCTGAAATATCTTTCTTGGAAAACTTTATTCCTAGTGGCTATTACATCTGCCAGGAGGGTGTCTGAACTTCATGCTCTTCGGTTCGACCCCCTATTTGATTTTTCACAAAGACAGAGTATCTTTGAGAACTAATCCATCCTTTTTACCTAAGGTCGCTTCAAAAACAATCTGAATCAATCCATTGATCTCCTGTATTTTTCCTAACTATTCAGATAGAGCTGAACAAAAGCTACATTATCTTGACGTCCACCGTCAGCTTAGATATTATTTGGACAGAACAAAAAATTTAGAAAATCTGATCAACTTTTTGTTTCCTATGCGGATAATAAAAAGGCCTTCCTGTTTCTAAAGTGACTTTGTCCAGATGGCTTTCTTCGGTCATCACTGAAATTTATACGATCAGGGGAAAACAGCTGTGCTCAAAACCTAAAGCACATTCAACTAGGAGTTTAGCTACTTCTACAGCTTTTCAAGCTAGACTTCCTTTGGACACTATTTGTGCAGCGCCACTTGGGCCACTCCTCACACTTTTGTTTCCCATTACAAATTGGACTTGGCCTCCAGGGACAGAGCCAGTTTTGGCTCTACAGTCCTCAAGAGTTTGTTCCATTGAGCCACCCAGGATAGAGGTGCTAGGACGCGGTCCCATCAAGCAAGAATGAAGGCGAGATTGACAACTTAACATTAAGAAGTTATGTACCTACCATAACGCTCCATGTTAGTTGTCTTCTCGCCTTCTTTCTTGACCCTCCCTCCTTCCCCCTGGCCTGGACAGACCTTGTATAAGAAACTGTTATGCTAAAGACCATTCAGACCTGGTCCTTTTTCCATCTGTAAGTTTCTTCTTCCCTTGGGAAGTATTTTATGCTTGGTGTTATTGCCCTTTGTCAACAAACGAGATCTGGGTACTTACTGCCTTGCATCATGGGATATGGGGCTGCCTCGAGCTGGTAAAAGGAGTTCTCGAGCTAAAGCAAGTGCCGAGTCGGAGCCGAGGATCGGCTCCGAACCCATCAAGCAAGAAAGAAGGCGAGAGAAGACAACTAACATGGAACGTTATGGTAGGTACATAACTTCTTATTTGTCATGATTGAGTCTCCTCACTTTCCCCTCAGCATATGGGCTCTGTAGAAGATCTGTACTATTCATTTTAATGTTGTAATTGTTCTAGGTTATGCTTCACTGTTGAGCAGCATACTTCAGCTCTTGGAAGAGTGTGAGGAGTGAAGGGTTTTATGGCTAGGCGGTAGTTAGATCTTGGGAAAGTTGTTGCTTACCAAGCAAAGACCTGTGATCTCAGTTGTAACAGGAGAGGATTGACCACATCCATTCAGAATTATAATTAAAAGTATATAACTTTAGTTTAGAATTATAAATAAAATACCTTATCTTGGACTCTCAGTAAACCACTAACAAAGTTTAAATGTAAATCTTAGACATTGGTAAACTAGATAGGGGCCAAAATGATAACCATTCTATCTGTAATGTTAACATAAGAGTTATGCCATAGCAAATTGTTGAAATAACATGATAGCTACAGTAAGACTTCACTATTGTAAATCATAATTACAACCATTTAACACTGCAATGATTTAAACACACAGACCCTAAAAGAGTTGACTAAAATTTCACAAATTTAATTTTAAGGCAGCTTCAAATACTCAAAGAACACAGACGCACCCCAGTAACACCTTATTTGTCCTCAAAAAATCAGTTTGAACCACATTTAAAGAGGGTTATGTCCAGGCAGACTAACAAATTTTAAGACCACCCCTCAAACCATTACAATCTAACAGAGTTGGCAGACAAAATGAGACAATCCAACCCGATTTCCGAGGAGCTCCCACAGTAAGATGGCATTATGGCTGCTTACTGCTAGCACACCTGTCAGCCGCCAGGATTTAAAAATCATAAAACTTGACACTAAGTCATTGCAGAGTGTCAGAAAGAGGAACACTGTCTGATGTTGTTGTCATTCATTCCTCAACTGTTGGAAATGTTTGGTTCGGATCCGAACTTCAGATGCGACTCTTCTACTTCTTCCAGATTGTAGAACTGTAACTCTTGAGCTCCTCCCTTTGCCCATAATGCCGTATTCACCTTACACACCTCAGATCTTGTTTGTTGCCATAGCATTTGGACGTAGGTCGTGAAACTCTCGAGTGAGATTTTGCAATTTTGTGAATTAGACTTTTTTTCACCCATTTTTTCTTTTACCTATTATATATATAGTTACATTAATATTCTAATCTTAAGAGTAGTCTTGTTTATCATTGCTGGTATCCTTTCTTGTTTAGTAGTTTCCAGTACTCCCTTTCTAAAGCCTTACCATTGTTGGTATTTTTTTCCCTTTCCCTTTAATTCTTGTAATATTAAATAAAATTTTCCTTCCATAGTCTTTGGATTTTTATTCTTCACAATGTCTGATAAACCTTCACAGTTTAAAAAAATGTGTGGCCTGCAGCCACCTAATTCCGATGCACATTCAAAGTGTGTGTATTGTTTAGGACCTTCCAATCATGACTCTGACTGTGACTTTTGTAAGAGATTTAACTCCCTTGCTTTAATTGACATTAAAGAAGTTAATTCTTAAGGCTTGCTGCTTTCAAAACCTCTATGTATGGCCTCTGGGGCAGACCCCAAAAAAGTTAGACAAAAAGGGAGACTGTCCTTCAAAAGAGTAAAAGATCTGCTGATCAGACTACACCTTGTACTTTGGCTCTGTCTTCCGTAATGTTCCACCCAGTCAGAGGGAAGCAGCAGCTCTAGAAATAAACAAGCTGGACCAGAGGAGTCCAGAACTTATTCAAGATTCTTTTTAATGCTGAAAAAGAGAGGAGATTGGAGACCAGTCTTGGATCTCCGCAAACTAAATCGATCAGTTCAGTATACAAAGTTCCGGATGGTAACTGTTCAGTCCATTCTGCCCTTTCTGCACAGGGGTTACTTGATGTGCTGTATAGATCTTCAGGATATGTACTTTCATATAAAAATGCACAGACTGCCTGGGAGATGTCTACAGTTTCAGCTGGTAGCCAGTAATTACCAATTCAGAGCACTGCCCTTTGGTCTTACCACAGCCCCTAGGGTGTTTACGAAGTGTATGGCAGTAGCTGCAGCTCACTTGAGACTGCAGGGATTCCGAATGTTTCCATATCTGGATGACTGGCTCCAGACTGGTCTGACTGACCAGGCATCAACTAATTCAAGCTTGGAACTACTTACTCCAGTTGTGCTGTTGTCTGGGAATTTGTCAGTTGCAACAAATCTCATCTCAAACCAACTCAGAGTTTGGAATTCTTCGGTGTTCTCTTCAATATGGTCACTCAAATAGCTTCCATCTTTCTTTACCAGATTCAAACAATCCAGCTCAATGACAAAAAATTCATTCAGAGCTCTTTTCTTTCAGCTCATCTGATACTCCAAACAATGGGATGCATGCCCGCAGCAATCACTCTTGTACTGCTGTCAAGGTACCATATGAGGATCCTACAGTGGGCACACTCAACTCAGTGGTCTGTTCTCCATCAGTCTTTATCCAGTCATATCAAAATAATGCAAGCTTGCAGAAATCACCTTCTGTGGTGGATCCATTTCAGTTAAATACAAGAAGGCGTCTCTTTATTCTCCCTCAACCCAAGGCCACAGCGACCACGTATGCCTCTCAGATTGGATGGGGGGGGCTCTTTTTGGGAAGGATGGTCCAAGGCACATGGTCCCCTGAAAAGGCCAACATGCATATCAGTGTCCTGAAATTAGATCTGTCCTCCTAGCGTTGCAGGCATTCCAAGATGCACTTCCAACTTGGGACTACTGTGATTCAGACAGACAGTATTTAGGTAGTCTGTCAACAAACAGGGGAACCAGATTTTAGCCTGTGTCATGAAGCTGCGAGCGTATGACAATGGGTGGTCTTATGCAGTTGCTTTCTGATAACTGTGCACATTTCGGGGAAATCCAGCGTAATTGCAGACAAGTTAAGCAAATCTATTCAAATGCCTCATGAGTGGCTTCCCAACATGAAGGTGTCAGAGAGGATTTTCTGTCGATGGGGCAAACCATGCTGCAATCTCTCTGCATCTCAGGTTCTTTTCCCTGATACCCCCAGTGGGGGAGTCCCCAAGGGATGCTCTGCTTCACATTTGTCCCTATGGCCGCCTTTACACCTACCTCAATTACCCCTAATACCCACATTCCTGCAGAAAGCATCTTGATTGGAGAGCACAGTTATCCTCTTTGCCCCTTACTGGCTTCGTCTGATCTGGTTTCCATTTCTTTGGCCACTTCTAAAGCCATCCTGAATTCTCTAGAGCCAACTCCAAACCTACTGTCTCACCCAACGGACATGACTCATCTGGAAATTTCAGGCCTCAAGCTGACTGCATGGTTTCTCTAGTTCTATTGACTGCTAGATAACCCAGGCTGCCCTCCCCTGTCCATCACTTTCTATTATCATCCCACAACGCTTCCATTAGACAAGTTTACAGAAGTAAATGGAAAATGTTTGTTATTTGGGCACATAAGAAATTTGATCTCTTTTCAGCACTGATTTCTAAGGTTCTTTATTTTTATTAACTACAGTTTTCGATGGAGGGGGGCTAGCTCCTCAACTGTCTGAGTATAATTAGCAGCCATTTCTGTCGTATAGGAGTAAATAATTCAACCTTAACTTATTTCAAGCTTTGCAAAGCATTTTAAGAGGAACATATTTACTTAGACCTCCCCTAAAGGATCCTACTCTTCCCTGGGATTTAAATGTTGTTCTTCAGGCCTTAACCCAGCCCCCTTTGAGCCATCAGCTAAGTTTGAACCAAGATTTTTGACCTGGAAGACTGTTTTCTTAGTTGCTATTACTTCTGCCAAAAGAGCTTTAGACTCTTTTTTTCTAAACCTTTATTTTTTCTTAAGGATAGAGCATCTCTATCCTTCCTTTCTACCTAAGGTGTTGTCAGAATCTAATATCAATCAGGCTATCAGCCTTCCACTTTTCATTTCTAATTTCTCATACAAAGTGGAGTACAGTAGATATAAAAAAAGTGTACACACCCCTGTTAAAATGCCAGGTTTTTGTGATAGAAAAAAAATGAGACCACAATAAATCATTTCAAAATGTTTCCCACCTTTAATGTGACCTATAACCCATACAATTCAATTGAAAACAAACAAATCCATTAGGGGGAAAAAGTATAAAAAATGTACAATAAGCTGGTTGCACAAGTGTGCACACCCTTAAACTAATACTTTGTTGAAGCACTTTTTGATTTAATCACAGCATTCAGTCTTCTTGGGTAGGAGTCTGTCAGCATGGCACATCTTGACTTGGCAATATTTGCCCACTCTTCCTTACAAAAGTCCTCCAAATCTGTCAGATTGCGAGGGCATCTCTTGTGCACAGCCTTCTTCAGGTCGCCCCCACAGATCTTCTATTGAATTTAGGTCTGGGCTCTGGCTGGGCTATTCCAAAACTTTAATTTTCTTCTAGTGAAGCCATTCTTTTGTTGATTTGGATGTATGCTTGGGGTCATGCTGAAAGTTGAAATTCCACTTCATCTTCAACTTTCTAGCAGACACCTGAAGGCTTTGGGCCAAAAGTGACTGGTATTTGGAACTGTTCCTAATTCCCTCAGCCTTGACTAAAGCCCCAGTTCCAGCTGAAGAAAAGCAACCCCAAAGCATGATACTGCCATCACCATGTTTAACTGCGGGGATGGTGTTTTTTTGGTTATGTGGAGTGTTGTTTTTGTGAAAAACGTACCTTTTGAAATTGTGGCCAAGAAGTTCAACCTTGCTCTCATCAAACCATAACACATTTTCCCACATGGTCTTGGGAGACGTGATGTATTGTTTTGCAAATTTTAGACTGGCCTGGATGTTTTTGTGTGTAAGAAAAGGCTTCCGTCTTGCAACCCTATCCCATAGTCCAGACATATGGAGAGTATGGGAGATTGTTGTCACATGTAGTATACAACCAGTATTTGCCAGAAATTCCTGCATCTCCTTCAGTGTTGCTGTAGGCCTCTTCTTGGTCACCCTGACCAGTTTTTGTCTCGTCTCCATCACTTTTGGATGGACGTCCATATGTTCTTCGTGTTTCACTGTTGCAGTCATTACATTTGGGTTATCTGCTTGCAGGTAGCCCTCAGTCGGCCTGATTAACAAAGTCTTGGGTCCTGCGTCGGTTGCTGTCCCTTCATGACGTCAGGTCAGCGGGGGTATAAAACATGCAGCTGACGCCATTACATCAGTTTTTCTTGCCGTGCTGTTCCCGAAGCAGTTCGTAAGTGCCGGTCAGCCGACTCCTGAAATTTTCGTTTTCGAGTTTCAGAACCGAAGTCTTCAACTAAAGCTAAGTACCTCATTGGGGAAATTTTTTCTTGCACTTTACCGATGTCAGTAAAAGTTAATAATTGCATTTCTTATGGAAAGCAAATACCTCATAAAGATTTTCATTTGTACTGTATTCCTTGCCTAGGCCCTGACCACGACGTACTTTGTTGTCGGTTTTGTGCTTTATTTAATCAGCGCACTATCCATAGTCTGTATATTTTCTCCTCTAAATATTTTGGTTCTCTGTTTAATTATCCACAAATGTCGTTGGTTAGCCATCCGACTACCAGGATTCTGAAAAAATGCAAAGATAAAGACAGAGACAGGACACCGAGGTCCAAAGCTGCCGACGACGCTTTTCCTAAGCCAGTTGCCAGTTCGCTAGTACTCGGTGAGGTGTTTTCGCAGCCCCTGATGCCTGCTACTTCTGATTTGCAGGTCTCTACTGAGTCCCATTCGGAGTCCGGTATGCTGCGAGATGCTTCAACTATGGAACCCGCGGATGTCTCTACTTTGGATGGGTCCGGAGCCGCTGTGCAGACATGGGCTTCTGAGGGTGTATTCAGGCCTACGGACTTGCATATTAAACCGACGCCTCCTTCTTTACTTAGGCCTAAATCTCGATCCATGCCTAAAAAACTGACGCCCAGGTCAGATGCTCAGGCCTCTATGCCTAAAAACAAATAAGAATGGCTGAAGATCTAATAACTCTAATCAGGGGTAGCCAACCCCCCCCCCCCCTTTCTAAGAGGCCTAGGACTAAAGTTGATTATGAATTTTCTGATCAGGATTCTGTTTTTTCAGTTTCTTCTGATGATCTTGATTTGCCCTTATCTACTTATGAAGATTCTGATGTAGAGGGCTCCATTCCCCTCTGCTTCCCCTCCTGAGGATTTTTCTTTTGGGGAAATCTTGCATACTCTAAGGGAGCATTTCCACTAGGGAAGCCAGGATTTTTCTGATTAAAAAAAGAGGCTTAGGGATTTCCTTCTCTTACCTCAGCAATAGGCCTTTAGCTATTCCTCCTGTACTAGACATTGTTGATGTTTTTTCAGAATCTAGTTTGGCCCCTGATTCCCTGCCTCCTGTTCCCAAAAATCCTGACAGATACTACAGGGTCCCCGAGTCCCACAAGTTCCTTTTTAAAAATCCTATTGTAGATCCAGAGACTATTTCACATGGGCCCAAGGGCATTAAGGCTTCTACTTCTAAAAATCCTACTCCTCCTGATAAGAGATTCCAGGGTGCTGGGTAGATGGGTAAGAAGTTTTATACTTCTGCAACCTTGGCCATTAGGGCTTTAAACTGCCAATTTCATATGTTAGTATCAGCAACATGTTATTGGATTGCTTAAATGATGTTGATTCCTGACTGTGTGGAAAATAAAGACTTACAGGATTTAATGCATTCTACTGAACAAGTTGGAAAACATACTTTGCAATGTGGTTTTGATTCATTAGAGGCATCTTGCAGGGCTGCTGTTGCTGGGTCTGTGCTCAGAAGGCATATTTGGCTTAAGGAGCAATCTTTGCCTGATCATGTTAAAGCTAATCTGTTGGATGCTCCTTTAAATCAGGACCGCCTGTTTGGCAACAAGACTGAGGAAGTTCTTAAAAAGATGGAAGATAAAGCTAAATCTATGCAAACTGTTAAAGTTTTTTACAAGTTCAGCCTCCTAGATTTAGTAGGCACTGGCCCTCTAAGAATTGGTCCTTTCCAGCCCCTTCCAGGTCTTCTCACGCCAGACACAGCAAAAACCCCAGGTTTCACACACAACTAAGCAGTGGGGGGGCTCCACCTCCAAATTTGGGAATAATAAGACTCCCCCCTATGGTAAACTGTCTCAATGACTTCTTTTTAAAATTTCCAAGCACTTATCAACGGACTGCCCCTTTGGGGGGAAAGATTGCTCTTCATGCAAAGAATTGGGAGCTCATTGCCCAGGACAAATGGGTTTTAAATGTGTCCCAGGGATACAGATTTCACTTCCACACATTGCCAACACCAAGCGGGTGGCCGGACCTACCCCCAAATCAGTGGGCAGAGGCCCAAAAACAAGTACTTTCTCTCTTAAGCATGGGGGCTATTCAACTGGTACCAGAAGAGGAAAAGGGACAAGGTTTCTACTCGAGACTTTTCCTGGTACCCAGAAAAGACAATTCATGGCTTCCTATTCTGGACCTGTCTACTCTAAACACCTTTTTGGAGATTCCAAAATTCAAGATGCTGACGCTTCACCAATTACTTCCTATGCTAGGCAAAGATGCCTGGTTGGCAACACTAGATTTAAAAGAAACATACCTGCACATCCCAGTCAGGGAATCTTGCAGAAGATACCTACGCTTCAAAGCAGGCTGCACGCATTGTCAGTTCTCTGCACTGCCCTTTGGCTTATCTACTGTGCCCAGGGTATTCACAAAGTGCCTAGCTCCAGTTATTGCATTTTGCAGGCAAAGAAATATTAAAATATACCCATACCTGGACTATTGTCTAATTCAGGCAGAAAGCCAGGGCATAATTTTGAATTATCTGGCCTTTGTAAAAAGGGTTCTAACTTGTCTGGGATACACTATAAACGAAAAGAAATCACACCTGGTTCCCTGTCAACAAATTATATTCCTGGGAGCAAGCTTGAATACAACTGGCCTCACGCCAGAGAGAAAAATTCATTTGACAACCTACTTCAAACAAGTGGCCACAAAAACCCTGCTATCTGCAAGACAAATACTGCAAGCCTTGGGGTTCATGGCCTCCTGCATTCTTCTAATTCCATATGTAAGACTGCATATGAGGAAACTACAATGGTATCTAAGAAGCCTATGGTGTGAACATTCTCAAGACCTAGAAACAATGATTCCTATCATACCTTGCCTATGCCTAGAGTTCCTTTGGTGGGCAGAGGCCTGCCACCAAAACAAGGGGCTACCTTTCACACCACCCCCTGCCACCCAAACCCTAACAGACGCATCAGATTTTGCATGGGGGGCTCACCTGGCAGGGAAGTGCATTCAGGGCAAATGGAACCCAAGTCAAATGCACCTGCATATCAATCAAAAAGAAATGTTAGCTGTACAGAATGCTCTGACAGCCTTCAAGGACCACATTCTTCCAGAACAACTAATGGTAAAGACTGACAACACCACTGCTTTGTGGTACATAAACAAGCAGGGGGTACACATTCTTACCACCTCTGTAGACTAGCCATGACATTGTGGAACACAGCCTTGAGCTACCAAGTGCACCTACAAGCTCAATTCCTGCCAGGAAAATTAAATACACTGGCAGACTGACTAAGCAGAAACCTCATGGACCCACGCGAGTGGAAACTGGAACCAAGGATTTTCAACATGTTGATAAGCAAATGGGGGAGCCCAGATATAGACCTGTTTGCCTCTCCACAGAACTACCAGTGGACAAATTTTGCACAAGGACTCCCCACAAACCAGCCTGGAAAGTGGATGCTCTGTCCTTCATCTGGAAAAACCTATCAGTCTATGCCTTCCCCCCCTCTGCCTCTGCTCTCCAAAGTACTACTAAAAATCAAACAGGACAAACCAAGGATGATTTTGATTGCTCCAGACTGGCCGCACCAACACTGGTACCCCCTCCTGTGCAGTGTGTCACTGTTATCTTCATGGCACCTGCCTCGGTCTCCTTCCCTGCTGTCTTAGCAGGAGAACCAGATTCTGCACCCTCAGCTTCTAACACTGAACCTTGCAGCCTGGCTAATTACTTAATCTCTCCTTTACCATCCCTCAGCAAACCTGTGATGGATATCATTTTAGAGGCAAGGAGGCCTAGTACTAGAAAATCTTATGCTGAAAACTGTAAAAGATTCTGTGCCTGGAGCAAATCTCAAGGGATGAGTACAGCAGCGCCCAATTTACCTCAGATTTTACAATACTTAACTGAGATGCTTCAAAAGGGCCTGTCTTTTTCCTCCATTAAAATCCACGCCTCAGCCATTTCAGCTCATTATAACAGAGAACCTCCCCTCTTCTCACATCCACTGCTCAAGCAGTTCCTCAGAGGGGCCAAAAATTTGAGACCACCCAGGAGAGCTCCAACCCCAGCCTAGGACCTTAACTTTGTCTTGGAGAAACTCACTGTACCTCTTTTCGAGCCACCTGCTACTGCAGACTTAAAATTTCTTTCTTGGAAAACAGCTTTCTTTTTAGCAATCACTTCAGCTAGAAGGGTATCTGAATTACAGGCCATTATGGCAGTGGAGCCTTTCATCATCTTTCATGCGGACAGAGTGTCCCTCAGAACCAATCCATCCTTTATGCCCAAGGTGGTATCCAGTGTGGCTCTTAATCAGTCCATTCATTTGCCAACCTTCTTTCCCAATCCACAGAATAAAGGGGAATGGGTACTGCATTCCTTAGATGTGCGCAGACCACTTAGATTCTACTTGGACAGGACTAAACCTCAAAGGAAATCTGAACAACTGCTGGTGGCATTTGCTGCAGGGGCAGAGGGGAAGGCCATTTCAAAGCAAACCATTTCTAAATGGATAAGCCATTGCATTCATTTCTGCTATAAGCACCATGGAAAATCTATCCCCCAGGGGATCAGACCTCACTCCACTAGGGCTGCATCTGCCTCTACAGCCTTTCTCAGAGGTGTCCCTTCCAGGGACATCCTATAAGCTGCTACCTGGAGTTCTGTACATACTTTCACCAAGCATTATCATTTGCCAATTTTCTCTAAATTCAGAGCTGGCTTTGCCACTGCAGTCTTGCAGGGCCTTATAGCTGGCCCTAATGCTATCTAAATTCCTCCTACCAACTATAGCTTTGGGAATCTACCCAAATGTAATGACTGCAACAGTGAAACACGAAGAACATAGTACAGTTGTGTACACTTACCATAAATGTAGATGTTCGAGTATATTCACTGTTGCAGTCCAGGTTTACCCACCTGCCATCCCCCTTCTGTACATTTCCTTTCCTTCATTATACTCAAAAGCCTTTGTGGTGTATTTGCTTTTAGTTGAAGGTAAAGTTTGTTTCTAAAAGTGCATCTATATATTCACTGTTTAGATATTTTTGCTCCCCATTTGGAGGGCACCTGACATCTGGGGCAAGAAAAACTGAATAAAATGGCATCGGCTGCATGTGTTATACCCCTGACGTCATGGAAGAGGAGACGGCAACTGACGCAGGACCCAAGACTTTGTTATTCAGGCCGACTGAGGGCAACCTGCCAGCAGATTACCCAAATGTAATGACTGCAACAGTGAATACACTGTAACATCTACATTTATGGTAAGTGTACACAACTGTACTGTGTGTACCCAAGTAGACTGAATGCTGTAATTAAATCAAACCTTGCTTAGTTTAAGGTTGTGCACACTTATGGAACCAGCTTATTGTACGTTTTTTATTTTTTATATTTTTCCCCAAACAGATTTGTTGTTCAATTGAATTGTACAGGTTATAGGTCATAGCCGCGGTGGTGCAGCGGTTAGCGTTGTCACCTCACAGCAAGAAGTTCTCCTGTTCGATTCTTGGCTGGAGTGCCTTCTATATGGAGTCTGCATGTCTTCCCCGCAGTCGAGTGACGTTAAAGACATGCAGGTAGGTGCAAGTGTGAATGGGCGTGCCTTCGTTGAAGGTTAGGCTTCGGGCTGGTAACTCTGCACTGTAAAAATCCACTGTCAATCATGAGTGGACCGGTGTTCTGCTGTGGTGAACTCTAACCGGGAAAACCTGAAAGTCTTTATAGGTCACATTAAAGGTAGGAAAGTTTTGAAATGTTTTATATCACAAAAACCTGGCATTTTAACAGGGGTGTGTACACTTGTTATATCCACTGTATATGTTGCATCTGTTGGATGTTCACAGATGGTTGCATTTTTACCTTCACAGAATCAGAGTTGAGATCAGAACAGTCATTTGCCTTTTTTTTTCTGAATCAGAATTAGGCAAACCAGTTTCTAAAGTGACTAAAGCAAATGGTTGACTTGACTGTATTACCTCTGTTTATAAAAAAAATGAGTTTGCCTTTACCAAAACCACCAAAAGCCCATTCTACCAGGTCTATGGCAACTTCAGTCTTTTTGTCTAGAACTTCCTTGGATGATATTTGTGCAGCTGCAGCTTGTGCTAATCCTCATACCTGTATTGCTCTTCACAAATTGGATCTGGTGTCTAGGGGAAGAGCTTCATTTGGCTCAGCTGTGCTCAGGAATATCCTTCCTTTGTGTCCTACTGGGATTTGGGTAGCTGTAGACTCTGTCCAAACAGTTTAAGAATGAATGAAAATGACAACAACAAATAAAGTTATGTATTCAACATAACATTCCATCTGTGTTGTCCATTTTCATTTTACCTCAAATTCCCTCCCTCCAGCCTCCTCCTTTGCTTTAGTCCTGGAAAGATCGAAGGATATTGGAGGTACCACTGTTCCTCTGAGTCCCAGATCTGTTATTTTCGGATTCTGTACTACTCTGTAGTTCTGTGGGCAACAAGTAAGATCTGCGGTATGTAAGGTGGCATTGTGGGTAAATGGAAGAGATAGTGTTTGTGCTCTACAATCTGGAAGAGGCATCCGAGTCTGATCTAAGGATCGGATCTGAACCCCACAGTTACAACAGTTGAAGAATGAAAATGGTCAGCATAGATGGAACGTTATGCTGAGTACATAACCCCTTTTTTCCACAGTAGAATTTCTTCCTTTTGTAGACTCTAGAATATGAATGGCCAAAGTATGTGTTTAAGGAAATTGAGTATATGAAAATGTGTATGCGTATGCATCGAGATGAACTTTGTACTGCAAACTCTGAGTAAACTGTGAATAGTGGAAAAGTACTGAAAAACAGGAGCCTGCTTGAAAGCAGGAAATGTGCCTTATATGGAAGTGTATCCGATTTTCTTTCTTTGCCTAGAGATGTAGTAATGTGAACTGCTTTAAGCCTACAGATAAACCACTGATTGGTTAATTGTCCTTTGTACTAATTTAATTGGTCTAGTTTATATTTTTGTACTGTCAGCAGCATCTCCAGCATATAAGCTTATGCATTCCTTTGTTCAGGGAGTCTCCCTGGTACTTTCCATGAGGCTCCCACATGTGTGTAATAAATACCACTGAAAGAGAGGAAGGAAGTGTCTTCTCTTCATTTAAGGTAAAATGTTAAATGCAGCAATTGGTGCTGTTTACTCGGATCTGAATTGACAACAGCTGCGGCAGTTGGGGATTGAACGAAATACTGCTAGTAAAAGGGCCCATGACAGAATTTTCTGTTCTGGGAGTGTTTCTTTCATTTCTTGTACTTGCCTGCTTTAAAATAGCTTATTGTGTGAAAATGGGAGCGAGTGTGGGAACCATAAAAGAGCAAGAAAGAGGTACACCAGCTGGTTATATGTATTTTCGTGTGTCCTGGGACAGTTGTATGTTTATAAGTCAGTGGGTCGCCCTCAATGAGGGTGATGGTAAACTCGCCTTTCCAGAAAATGGTAGTTTTAATAAAAATATTTTGCTTACTCTCCAAGGGAAATTGAAGAAAAAAGGGAGAAGAATTCCAGGGTTGTGCTGGGCAGCATTTAATGATTGGATGACAGTGGGGAAAGAAAGGGAAAAGGATTCTGTTATTAGTAGTCTAAAAGATAATCAGCAGAAATTAAAGAAGCAATTGAGGGAATTACAACAAACTGCTACTAATTTAGATATAATAAATGGCAAATGCTTGAAGGACCCACCCTTTAAGGGGCTTTATCCTGTGCAGGAATTAGCTAAATTGCAGATAACTGAATCGTCGGAAGACAATAATGCCTGGCTCCCCCCACCACCAATTGCACCCCCGCAGTATCAGGCCCCCCTCGCTCAACAAGGAGCGGAAGCACAGCAGCCAGATTCCACCACTAAAGATGCCAGATTCCACCACTAAAGATTCCACCCCCTAGAGAAAGACAACAAGCTGCGGACAGTCACTCTAGTAAATCTGATCCAGACACAAGCAATAGAAAAAAGGGACCAACAACTCATAGTAAGACTCATAAAAAAGCAAAGGCTGTAATGTATTTTAAAGCTAAACCCTATTACAAAGGTAAAGGAAAGTGACATTTACTAAGGCATTTTGGCCAGTTCCCCGCTATAATTGACAGTGGGGATGGGTATTATGGGCCAGATAAATTTAATCTAGATTCAGGATCGGAGTTGTCAGACGACAGATTGTTACCTTTGATGGAGGTACCTAACCCAGCCCATGTTAGAAGTGCACAGGAACCACCGACCGTTGTAGTACCTAGGGCGTGGTCGGCGGTTGATTTTTTTTAAGCCATTACCAAATCGTTACTGCCTATTCATACTAATCCAGCTAAGTTCCAGCATGTGCTGGCGGGACATATTTATTTACAAAAATCCTACGATAGAAGAAGTCAGGGCAGTTCTTCAGTACGCCATACCGGCTGATCTGATGAAACGGATTTGGGACCATGCTAATGTCCCTACTCCGATTCCAAAACATGATGCACAAGGAGATAATGGGTTCGTAGCGGTCAGACAGCGTATAGTAGATGCTATTACAGTAATAGTTCCACCCACACCCAACTGGTCCAAAATCAAGTCAATTCTTTAAAAAGAAGACGAACCTGTGGATGAGTATTTAAATCGTCTCACTGAAGCCTTTGAGGCTTATTCTGGTTACACAGAACCCACCGAGGGGCCTGCACAGAGCGGATTGTCAGCTGCTTTTGTAGATGGGTTACGCCCACAAGTACGGGATAAGCTAAAGGAAGTATGTTTAAACTGGCCTAGTCTTTGATTGCATCAATTAGTCACACAAGTGCAATACCTCTCCGACCACTTAGCACAGGAAAAAAAGGACTTACAGAAAAAATTAGTTAAAGTGCAGATTCAGATGTGCACTGCCTTCGGGCAGTGTGGACAGGGAGGACGAGGACGGGAAATGGGGAGAGGTGGACGCCAAAGGGCTGGAAACCAAAACAGACAAAACTAGCAGGGAAATCAGTCAGCCCCACCCCAAAGCTATAATAATCAGACGGAGTGTTTCAATTGTGGCCAAGTAGGCCATTGGAGAAATGAATGTCCATATCTGGCTGAGCAACCTGCCCCACCCACTGATACATCACCTCAGTGGAATTCTAATTGGACTCCATCCAATCGTCAGCAATCGCAATGAAGGTTCCCTGAACAAAGACAACAGCAGTTGTGCCCTTTCATCCCTGTGGATCAAGATGGACCACATGTTATGTTACTTGTCAAAAATAAACCATACCCCTTTTTGATTGGCACTGGAGCATCCAAATCTGTTAGCTGGCGAAGCAGCAATAAATGTCCCCCTCTCCAATAACATAACTAGAGGGGTAGATGTCTCTGGCATTCCTATTGAATATTCTGAAACCATCCCAGTAACTTTGGGACCTTTACAAGACAATCATGCATTTTTAGTAGGACCCTCAGCACCTTTAAATTTATTGGGAAGAGATTTGCTCTGTAAAATGGGAGCAACCATCTTCTGCACTGCTGAAGGAATATATTTACAAGTACCTTCAGATAAACAAGGTAGTATTTTGGCTACTTTACATGAAAACGTCACTCTGCAAACAATGGGTATGCAGTGTGACCTCGATAAGAATAAGCATGTAAATTCATTACCCTCTCATCTATGGACCAGTCATGATGATGTTGGGTTTCTAATTTCAGCCACTCCTGTAAAAACATAACCTTAAAACCCGGAGCGAACTTACGTCGGGTACCACAGTACCCTTTGAAGGTATAGGCCACATCTGGTATTGCCCCCTTCATTTCTGCCTTGGTACAATAAGGAATTGTAGTACCTACAACAAGTCCATGTAATACTCCAATTCTACCAGTAAAGAAATCTGGTAAACTTACAGATTTGTGCAAGACCTGCGAGAAGTCACGAAAGCTGTCTTGCCTGTTTTTCCAATCGTACCAAACCCAGCTATGATTTTAAGCTGTATCCCACCTACAGCATGTTGGTTTACGGTTATAGATATTTCATCAGCTTTCTTCTCTATCCCAGTACATGCAGATAGTATTTGTTTGCATTCACTTATAAAGGCCAACCATATACTTGGACCCAGCTACCCCAAGGATATGTAGAATCTCCAACCCTATTCTCCAGGGAAATGCACAGACAACTGCAGGATTTACAATTACCACCACGTTCAGTATTGGTCCAATATGTAGATGATAATTTTCTAGCTTCACAAGATACCCAGTCTTGTATAGAGGACTCACTTCTGGTTTTAAGGTAAATAAATCTAAACTGCAGTTTTGTCAAGGAAAAGGTACAATACCTGGAACATATTTCTATGGGTTCACGTCGAATACTTCCAAGTAGGATTACCTCCATTCATACTGCCCCTCGCCCTGTAACTCAGAGACAACTCGGGATTCCTCGTCCTAGCAGGTTATTGTAGACAGTGGGTGCCCAATTTTTCAGAAATTTCGGCTCCTCTGTTGCAGCTTCTAAAAAAGGAGGTCACAGACCCTCTGCCTTGATCCCCTGAACATGAGAACGCCTTTCAGGCTATTAAAACAACATTGATAAACCCACCTGCCCTGAGGCTCCCAGATTATTCTAAACCCTTTGTTTCCTTCTGTTGTGAAAGAAATAAAACTGCCTTGGGCTTGCTGACGCAAGCTCACACGGGAGGCTATTGAACTATAGCATATTACAGCACTCAGACCCTGTTGCTTCTGGCTATCCACCCTGTTTACAAGCAGTGTTAGCCGCTGCTGTTTTGATATGGCAGCACCATTGACATTTGGACATGACACTATACTAGCAGTACCTCATGCGGTGCAAACATTACTTTTAAAAACAAAAACACAGTATCTTTCTAATGCTTGCCTCACTAAATATGAGTTACGTTTATTAAGTAATCCCGCTGTTCAGATTACACATTGCCCACCACTAAACCCTGCTTCATTGATTCCAACTAGTGACGAGGGTGAACCACATGACTGTGTGCTTGTAGTTAACATTGTTCTTTCCTCCTAGATTAGATTTGCAAGATGTTCCTTTGCTTAATCCTGATGTATTTCTTTTTGTAGATGGATCCTGTTTATGAAATAACCTTGGCGAACTCCAGGCTGCATGGTCAGTCTGCTCACCATCTGAGGTTTTACAAACTGGACAATTACCACCTGGCACTCCAGCACAAGCAGCGGAGTTAGTGGCGCTTTTGCATGCATGTAAGATGGCCAAAGACAGATCTGTTACTATTTACACTGATTCACGTTATGCCCATGGTGTAGTTCATGATTTCGGAACCCTATGGAAGGAAAGGGGGGTTTTGACATCCTCTGGGGCACCACTTAAAAATTACTTGTAAATTGATCACCTCTTACAGGATTTATTATTACCTTCCAAAATTGCTGTTGTCAAGTGTGCAGCTCACCAGTCTAATGACTCCCTAGTAGCTAGGGGGAAATAATTTGGCTGACTGGGCTGTCAAGCAGGCTGCTCTTTCACAAACTGTTCAGGAAAAATTTCTGCAGCCTATCTTGCAAACGGTTACTTTTGACACTACTGTTTTGAAAGCTTTACAAAGTGAAGCATCGAAATCAGAAAGAAAAATATGGCTGGCCCACAGTTGTTTCCAATGCTCTGATTCAGTTGGGCAAATTAATCTGCCATCAGGATGTTGCCAAATATCTATGTTAAATTCTCTCATAAAAGCTTATCATTTGCCAGCTCATGTAGGGGTACAAGCATTAATCAAACAAATCCCAGAAGGATTGGTTTTCCCCAGGACTTTCTACTTCTGTGCAAAATTTTTTGAGCACGTGCTCCATTTGTTTACAGCATAACATTTCAAAGGGCACTCCGGCTCCCGCTCAACCAGTGCCAAAACTAATGGGACCATTTTGTGCTTTACAGTGGGACTTTATTGAATTCTCACCTTGTGCTCGGTTTAAATATGTTTTGACTATTGATATTTTTTCGGGGTGGTTGGAAGCCTACCCATGTGCTAAAAAGATGCTATTTCAGTTGCAAAAAATTGTGTTATGAATTGATACCTCATTTTGGTGTTCCATGTCAAATATACTCTGACTGTGGAACACATTTTATTGCTAAGTTAGTTGAATCATTGTGTACGATGCTAGGCATTACTTCGAAATTTCATTGTCCATATAGACCACAGGCATCCGGTATTATTGAATGCATGAATCGGACATTAAAAACTAGACTTGCTAAAGTCACTTCAGAAACGGGCTTAACTTTGGGTGCAAGCATTACCACTAGCCTTACTTTCTATGTAGTCACAACTGCATCCTACTAAGGGTCTTTCTCCACATGAAATTCTCATGGGTCGCCCTTTGCGTATGCCCATGACACCACCACCACCTTTTTCTGAATATGATGCATTTGATAATGATATTCTTTTGTACTGCAAATCTCTTTTCTTTCCTACAGTTTCACCACAGACAAGTAGCAGCTGCTCAACACCTTCCAGATCCTTTCCTGTCATCTGCCCTAGAAAAACAGCACTCCAGCTGTGCTGGAATGGACCCTTCCTGGTTCTTCTGACAACGTCATCTACTGTGCAGCTGCAAGGATCTCCAACCTGGATCCACATTTCACATGTCAAAAAAGTTGTGCCGTCTGAAGATAAACAGCCTTTATCTTTTTCAACACCAGATTCTCCTCCCATTGCTACTCATACTCGGAAGTAGAACTGTTCCAGTACCTGACTATGCCCAATATTCACCCTTTTGGAAAACTCCAAACTCCTGACACTGTGCAGAGTCAACCACCATTTCCACAAAAATATTGGACAGTCATTTTGGTGGTCATTCTTGTTGTACTGTTATTTTTGATGTGGCCATTTTTATTTCCTGCTCCATCCACGCATCACACCAAGCGAGCTATTTGGCACCCACCTTTCAACACCTATCAAGCCATCAAATATGTTTGCTTCTACATTCCAATGTCTCCAACTGTTGGATCTGCACTGCCATTCCCCTCCGTATATGGGGGATTGTCATTTGCTGCGGCTCCACTAAGTATCATTGATACATGGGCTAGCTTACTCGACAACACTGCTAATATTACATCCAGTAAATCTACTGCATTACAACTTTCTCTCCGTCGCAATGGCACTCTGTGTTTCTGACAAAATTACTCAAGTCAACATCATTGGACTCGAAAAATTGGACAAAGTATCTGCAACATGAAAGTTGAATACCAGTGCAATTATACAGAAGGAAAACGCATAGCCTCGGGCTGTTGTTTCATTTGATGCCATTCAGCCGACATTGAGAAATGCCTCATTACTTGGTTCTCGTAATATCGTATTTCTTGCCATATTCCATGGCATAACTACGATTAGTGATCATTTTTCAAACGTTACCACCCTGGTGCAGGACTGTTATTTTATATGCAGAAGAAAGGCCTATAAATGGCTACCGGAAAACTGGTCTGGTAGCTGTTTCTCAAGTTTAGTCCCAGCCATCCGACATCTGCTTTACCTCAAGGAAAAATTCGGAATGTTCCAGAGGTTAAAAAGCCTGCCAATCCGTTAGGCCAAATTGATGCATCATGGATTTATCATCATGACTTAGCTCATGCTGGCACCAAAGGACTATCTCCTATGGACTAGGGTGATGACGTCATATCGTGGGCTGGTATAATTCCAGCATACAGAGCAGTAAAATCAATCTGGGAACTGAGAAAACGGTCTAAATTGCTTGAAGTATTAAGCAATGCCGCATTTTCTGCTTTAGAACTAGTGACTGATGAACTGACTGCTATGAGAGCTGTAGACTTCCAAAACCGTATGGCTCTCGATTTCACCCTAGCGGCGAAAGGTGGAACTTGCACTTTAATCCAGGAGGAGTGCTGTACGTTTATTCCTGACAATCAGCACGAAATTGAAAGTCATCTCAAACTCATTCAGAGTGTCTCCAAACTCTCTAAGGCCAAGGAGGCCGATAACTCAACGCGGGCATGGTTAACCAACCTGTTCTCAGGTTGGGGAGGTGGACTTTTGAAGTTAATTTTATTAATCGCAGTATTAGCTCTTATTGCTTTTCTTGTTGTGTTTTTAATCAAAGCATTGATTTTGAAATTAATGTCTTTTAAGACTACTAAAAAGGTGCCAAAGTTTTATATGCCTGCAGTTATGAATATCGATGACGAAATAAAAATGCATGACAGTGTTGAAGGAACTAGCCACATGGTTATGTTAAACTTGGGGCAAATGTATTATAGTCTAAATGGTGATGCTTACACAGCATCAAATGGGGGATTGTAGAATATGAATGGCCAAAGCATGTGTTTAAGGAAATTGAGTATGTGAAAATCTGTATGCATTGAGATGAACTTTGTGCTGAGAACTCAGAGTAAACTGTGAATAGTGGAAAAGTACTGAAAAACAGGAGCCTGCTTGAAAGCTGGAAATGTGCCTTATATGGAAGTGTATCCGGTTTTCTTTCTTTGCCTAGAGAATGTAGTAATGTGAACTGCTTTAAGCCTACGGGTAAACCACTGATTGGTTAATTGTCCTTTGTACTAATTTAGTCAGTCTAGTTTATATTTTTGTACTGTCAGCAGTATCACCAGCATAATATAAGCTTATGCATTCCTGTGTTCGGGGATTCTCCCTGGTACTTTCCATGAGGCTCCAACACGTGTGTAATAAATACCACTGAAAGGAAGAAGCGTCTTGTCTTCATTTAAGGTAAAATGTTAAATGCAACAAGACCCTATGTAGTAACTGATGGGCAATATTTTTGCAGTTGTTATTTATTTAAATAATAAGGTATGCGCATTAAGCAGGTTGTATGGGGAAGTCAGTGAATGTAGCAGGAACAAACCTAACTCTAAGCACCAAAATTATGGCAGTGTGCCAGCAGTTGAGGGTTATGCTTACTGGGGAAAAAAATAGAATCTAGCAGAACAAGGTTCAGATCCTGTGTCATAATTTCATTTGTTTGCTGCAGTATGGTTCCTTCTCAGTACATATTTGACCTTCCTTTCTGATTTGAGATCTGTATATGTTCTGAGTGGAGTTTTGAGACCCTTCTGTAGGTTGCATGTCATTCTGACATGCAGCTAGAGGAGAACATATCACAGGCCACTTTCCATTCTCTTTTGGGAAAGAAATGGTCTTCAGTTGCTGTCTCCCTTTCACGCAACTTCCAGAGATCAAATTTCTAGTTTGGGAGCCCTTTTTTTTTTAATTACAAAAAGTATACATTTGTATAAATCTTTTAATAGTGATGCTGGGTTTGTTTTCTGGCTGGATGATGTCATTCAAGGATGCATCTGCAGTCATCACATATGGGTTGTCCTGCCTCAGGCAGCCCTTCGGTCGGCCAGATTCCAAAGTCTGGGTCTGGCCTCGGCTGATGTCGCACTTTCCCCGACGTCAGAGCGTCTGGGGTATAAAAGCATCAGCCGACATCATCTTCCTCAGTCTTTCTTGCCGCGTGGTGCCCGAAGCAGAAGCAGTTCGCAAGTGCCGGTCGGCCAGCTCCTGTGATTCAGCTACCGAAGACTTCGAAAAAGCTAAGTACCCCGTTGGGGACTCTCTCTTGCCACAGCCGATGTCAGATAAAGTTAATAATTGTTTAACTTGTGGGAAACAAATACCTCATAAGGATTTCCACTCTTACTGCCTCCCCTGCCTAGGCCCAGACCACGACGTCTCGGCCTGTTCAGCCTGTGCTTCCTTCAACCGACGAACTCTTAGACGTCGGTCGGAGTTTGCAGAGGAGATTTTTGGGGCTAGTTTTGCTTATAAGATGCCGTCGGAGACTCCGACTTCGCATTTAGTTAAACGGAAGGACAAGGACCGACACGCGGACCGCGGTTTCGGCTGAAACCACGGTCAGGCCTACTGCGAGTGTCTCGGTCTCGGCTGAAACAGAGTCCTTGGTACTTCCTATTACCGAAACCACACAACCGACTACCTCGGCCCCGGAGGCCCCGGCCGAGTCGGTCTTTGAATTACCTACTGAAACCGGTGTCCAGGAACCTTCCGACACCATTCCTTTAGATAAGTCTACTCCTGCACGTGGTGCAGCCAGACCCCCTGCTTCCATGTCCATTAAGGCTTTCTCTAGGGCTAAAGCTGCTAAACTTTCTAAGGCTTTGCCTCCCAAGGTTTCCTCTGAGACCTTCTACTAGCTCTCAGATTCTTACCCTAGCAGAGGATCTGATCTCATTAATTAGAGGTTCCCAACCTCATCCGGACAGGGGCTCTCAACCACCTCCAGACAAAAGGCCCAGGGTGGAGCCCTCTGATCCCCAGTCCTCAGATGAGTCCACGGATGGCTCTGATCTGTCAGACCACCAGGAGGAGGCTTATTCGGCCTACGAGGATTCTGATGCTGAAGAATCTATTCCCTCGGCCTCCCCTCCTGAAGAGTTTTCCTTTGGAGAGACATTGCACTCCATGAGAGAACATTTTCAATGGCAGGGTCAGGAATTCTCTGATTCCAGAAAGAGATTAAGGACCTTTTTGCATTTACCTCAGCATAGGCCGTTAGCTATACCTCCTGTTTTGAATGTCATTGATGATGTGTACTCTGATGCTAGTACTGCCCCTGACTCTCTCCCTCCGGCTCCTGCCAAACCTGATAGGTACTACAGGGTTCCGGACTCACATCTACACCTGTACAAGGCCCACTCTGCTGATCCAGAAACTATTTCCCAGGGCCCTAAAGGGGTTGCAGCTGCCACTGCTAAAAATCCTCTACCCTCTGAAAGGGAGTCCAGAGTATTAGAGAGATGGGGTAAGAAAGTGTATACTTCTGCAACTCTTTCCATGAGGGCGTTAAATTGTCAATTTCATATGATACAGTACCAAGAGTATTTACTAGATGAATTGCATAAGAAACTGTCCTCTTCTGAACCCCTTGATCGCAAATCCCTTCAGGATCTGGTGCACAACTCCCAGCAGGTTAGTAACCATTTCTTGCAGTGTGGTTATGATGCATTGGAAGCTTCATGTAGGTCAGCTATGACAGGTGCAGTTATACGTAGGCATGCCTGGCTGAAGGAACAATCTCTGTCAGACCATGTTAAAGCTAAGCTTTTGGATGCTCCTATGGAAAAGCAAAAATTATTTGGTTCCACGGCTCAAGAGTTTTTAAAGAAATTTGAAGAAAAGGCAAAATCTGTGCAAACAGTCAAAGACTTTCTGCAAGTCCAACCACCGAGATTCAGCAGAAATTGGCCTACTAAGAATTGGTCCTTTCCGGACTCAGACAGATCTCAGAGAGGCAGGAATAGGCGTGCCAGAGGTAGAGGGCAAGCTAGAGGCTCCTACAGAGGCAGTCAGTGGCAGCCTCCCAACCAGAGAGGTAGTGCAGGAACTACAACTGCTACACCAGGACAGACTCAATGACTTTATTTTGACTCTGCCGACCAGGGCTCAGTTAGAAGCACCTTTGGGCGGAAAGCTTTCTTTATTCTCAAAAAATTGGCACAGCATTACAAGGGACGCATGGACACTGCAAATAATAGACAAAGGATACAGGTTCCATTTCCACTCATTGCCAAAAAGAAAAGGCATGCCAGACCTGCCACCAAATCAGAGGGCAGAGGCTTTGAAGCAAATTACCAACTTAATGCAAATAAAAGCCATAGAAAAGGTACCTCTTTCAGAACAAGGCCAAGGATTTTACTCCAGATTATTCCTTGTTCCAAGAAAAGAAAATCAATGGAGGCCTATTCTCGACTTGTCCGCACTGAATACTTACCTCATTGTGCCAAAATTCAAAATGCTGACTCTACAGCAACTCCTTCCCATGCTAGGCAAGGGGTCTTGGCTGGTGACTCTAGACCTCAAGGAGGCATACCTGCATGTCCCTATTCGACAAAGCTGCAGAAGACACCTCAGATTTCTTGCAGGGTCAGAGCATTATCAATTCTCAGCATTACCCTTTGGCTTATCTACTGCGCCCAGAGTATTCACGAAATGCCTGGCATCAGTAATTGCACACTGCAGACTTCAGGGGATTCAAATCTACCCATATCTGGATGACTGTCTTATACAAGCGGACAGCAAGCAAACTTTATTAAAGGACTTGAACTATGCCATCCACCTGCTACAGGCCTTGGGATATACAGTCAACATCCACAAATCAAGACTGGTTCCATCCCAAAGAATAACTTTTCTGGGTGCGGATCTAGACACAACCACCCAAATGGCCTTTCTTACAGAAGAAAAACAAAAACAACTACCAGATTACTTCAAGAATCTGACAAGACAAACTCAGCTGACTGCAAGAAAAATCCTGCAGGCCCTGGGTTACATGGCATCTTGCATTCTTCTGATTCCGCAAGCAAGGCTGCATATGAGGAAATTACATGGTACCTAAGAAGTTTATGGACACAGCACAGTCACAGCTTAGAAACTCTGATCCCACTCATTCCTTGCCTTCAAAAGGAATTTCTGTGGTGGGCTCAAGCATGCCAGTCAAACAGCGGGTTGCCCTTCAGCAAGCCAAGAGCCAGCCAAACCATCACCATGGACGCTTCAGACCAAGGTTGGGGAGCACACATGGAGGGCAGATGTGTCCAAGGGCTATGGTCACAAAGAGAGCTGCGCATGCACATAAACCAAAAGGAAATGCTGGCAGTGATACATGCAATCGAGGCCTTCAAACCTTTCCTTCAACAAGGCCACCTGCTCATAAGGACAGACAACACCACAGTTATGTGGTACATAAACAAGCAAGGAGGCACCCATTCCTACCCTCTTTGCAGACTGACCATGAATCTATGAGAACTTGCTTTGAAACTCAACATACAGCTACAGTCCCAGTTCGTGCCAGGGAAAGACAATACACTGGCAGACAGCTTAAGCAGAACTACCATGGATGCACACGAATGGATGCTGCACCCAGACATCTTCTTACTCATCACATAATCATGGGGAAGGCCGGAAATAGATCTGTTCGCATCCCCCCTCAATCATCAACTGAAGAAATTCTGCTCAAGGACATACCACCCACAAGCATGGAAAGTGGACGCTCTCTCTTTCAGCTGGAAAGCTCTAACAGTGTATACTTTCCCACCTCTCCCATTAATGACCAAGGTACTGCTGAAGATCAGGACAGAACAGCCCAGAGTAATTCTGATAGCTCCAAACTGGCCAAGACAGCACTGGTACCCACTGTTAAAGAGCATGTCACAGACGAAACCATGGCCTCTCCCCCTATGGCCACTCCTACTGACGCAGCACAATTTCAGGACTCTGCACTCCAACCTGAAAGCCTTGCAGCTAACTGCCTGGAGAATACCATGACTCCTCCTCAAGATAACCTATCCCAGAGAGTGAAGGATATTATTATGGAAGCTCGACGGGCTTCCACAAGGAAAGCATATTCAGCAAAATGGAAAGATTTCACACCTGGAACACAGCAAAGGGCCTGGATGTGACAGTGATGAACATGGCACATATACTGGAATATTTGTCAGAATTGTTCCACAATGGCCTGTCTTACTCTTCCATTAAGATACATGCCTCAGCAATCTCAGCAGAATACAATGTTAATCCACCTGTCTTCTCTCATCCTCTCCTAAGACAATTTCTAAGAGGAATCAAAAACATTAATCCTCCAAGGAAACCACCTCTACCTACTTGGGACCTGAATTTCGTGTTGGAAAAACTAACACTTCCTCCCTTTGAACCAACTGCATCGGCAGATCTGCAGTTTTTATCTTGGAAAACTGCCTTCCTTCTGGCCATAACCTCAGCAAGAAGAGTATCTGAGCTACGAGCTTTAATGGCAGTGCAGCAATTCCTTATCTTTCATCAGGACAGAGTTTCTTTGAGGACCAATCCTACATTCATGCCAAAGGTGGTATCCAGGGTATCTTTGAGCCAAGCTATTCACTTGCCTACATTCTTCCCACAACCACAAAATAAAGGGGAGAGACTTCTGCACACCCTGGACATACACAGACAACTGCGCTACTACTTGGACAGAACTAAAAGTTACAGAAAGACTGACCAGTTATTTGTAGCATATGCTGCTGGCGTACAAGGAAAAGCAATTTCCAAACAGACAATTTCAAAATGGATAGGAAATTGCATTTGTTTCTGTTACTCCTTTCATGGAAAAACTGTGCCTGCTAACATTAGACCTCATTCCACGAGAGCCACAGCCACCACCACAGCCTTCCTAAGAGGGGTGGCTACCAAAGACATTTTAGAAGCTGCTACATGGAGCTCCATGCATACATTTGCCAAGCATTACAATTTACCTTTATACTCCAGATCCAGAGCAGGCTTTGCTACAGCAGTCCTGCAGGGTATATTAACTACACCATCCTTTACTTAGTACCTCCACCCCCAGATTGGCTATGGTATTCTACCCATATGTGATGACTGCAGATGCATCCTTGAAGGACATAGTACAGTTTTGTACCTACCATAAATGTAGATGTCCGATAGGTATGCATCTGCAGTCAGGTTTACCCTCCCTCCTTCCCCTCTGTGGTATTCTTAGGGTGCTTACCCCTCTATTAGCTAGCTGGGGAATCTATTATGGCGTATTTGTTTGTATATACATGTATGTATATATTTTTGCAAATGTTTGGAATTTTATTGCATTTCTCCAAATTTAGCCTTCCTAGAGGGCACCTGGCATCTGGGGAAAGAAAAAATTGAGGAAGATGGCGTCTGCTGATACTTTTATACCCCAGACGCTCTGACGTCAGGGAAAGTGCGACATCAGCCGAGGCCAGACCCAGACTTTGGAATCTGGCCGACCGAAGGGCTGCCTGAGGCAGGACAACCCATATGTGATGACTGCAGATGCATACCTATCAGACATCTACATTTATGGTAGGTACAAAACTGTACTTTTTCTAAGGTCCATTTATGACAGAAAAGTTTACTAGTTGTGCCAGTTTGACTGATTTCACCTAAACTTTATAACACACTGTGGCTTTTTTGTCTGGAAGTCCTTTTTGTCGTAGACCTAGAATAAATGTGTGTACCTATAAGACAAGACAATTACTAGCTTTTGTATATGGATTTTAAAAGTGGGGTTTGTGTACCAAGTGTACATGCAACTTCTTTAACTTTTTGTATGAATACTGTGTTAACACTTGTAGATCAGTGTATGTGCTGTGGCTTTAAAAAGCATGCCAAAGACTGTACGTGCACATATAAATTCCAGACAAGTGCAATCCCTAGTACCATTTTGAAAGCAGGCAGAGCATGAGCATGCATGATCGCAGTTTAGTTTGGATACAAGTTACTTTAAAGTCAGTAAACTTCTATAGTGATGTGTTTGTATAAAATAAAGCTGCTTGAACAGAACCCACAAAGACTCTTCTATTGTGTCCAAAGCAGGAAAGCGACAACACTTTTCCCAGCACTAAATATATTTTTGAATCTGAATATAATTTTGCTTAGCAGTAGAGGTCAGTAACCTTGTGATTATTGCATTTTTTTGTAATTTGAAGTGTTTATTTGTAGTGTTAAACTTTGTCTTTCTCTAATCCTGATTTTCTGTTTGTAATACAAAGATTCTTGTGGGCTCCAGCTTTGGTGGATGGCTGATGTTCCTTGCTGCACTGGCTCGACCAGAAAAAATTGCAGCTCTTGTGGGGGTAGCTGCAGCTGTTGACCACGTTGTATCAACTTTTAAACAGCTTCCTGTTGAGGTAAGTGTAATGTAGTATTGCTTTGTTACTGAATAAGATTGGTTATCTAATTCAAAAACATTTTCTGTTGGTTACTTGATTTTTGTCTCTCTCTGTCTGTCTGTCTGTCCTGGCATTGTGTTAACTATAATTGTAGTTGCGCAAGCTAGTTTGTATCTGTGCAGTTGATATCATCTGCATTGTAACATGGATGCATTTTATTACTTTATGAACTCAATTAACTGTCGTATGTGTAGACCCTTGTGGCTCTCTTGTACTGAAAGTTAGATTTTATTTTAAAGGACCTGTACGTGGTCCTAGACACAAAACGGGGTAAAAAAAGTTATTGTCACAAGTGCCATCATACCTACTGAAGTGCTGTTCCCAAGTGATAAAATCAGTGTTAGACAGTGTAAATGGATTTAAACATACATGTGGGAAATCTAATATTAAGTATTAGTGGTGCTTTAGATGTAAATATAAAGAATTCATTTAACTGTGTAACAACTCACTTTTATAAATAATTGTGGCATAAAGGTGCTTTCAAAAAAGGAAAAATAGATCGACAGCAAAAAAGAAGGGAAAAAATAAGGTGTAGAAAAAATAAAGGTAAGAAACAAAGTCACTAATGTGGAAAGTGATAGTTTAGTAAATAGTTCTTGTGAAATCAAGGAAGCTGAATATTTGGGAGTAGAGTAACATATTAGAAACTGACATGCTGTACTAGTTGGGTTAGTGACATTCCTGAGCATGCATGTGTTAATGTTCAGGGAGAAAAATTTAAAAAGAGGTATGGGAAGACTAAATTGTAATCCTGTGGAAGCATTTATGATTTATGATATGGACAAGGTTAGGACAGATGACCATGAGCTTTTGATGCTGCGTATTCCATGATGAAACCGACTCTGAAGGTTTTGAGCAAGTTAAAGATAGAATAACATTATTATCCCTTTCAGGATTAAAATTAGATGATGTGATTATATTGCCCAAGTTACTTACAGGGAATGAGAAATGCAAAACCATATTGATACATGCTGGAACCAACAATTTGAATAACACACAAATCATGTGAAAAGGGCTATTTTAAATTGGAATAAATGGAAGCCAAATTAGTTAATGTAGTATTAAGTGTGATAACCATGATGGTGTGATTACTTGTATATTAGGGGTCATCAGTTTAGTTCTTGGGTTAGGTAGTTTTTGCATATTTTATAGCCTGGAACGTATTAATAATTGGAAGGCTTGTGTATCTGACCTGTGAATGTTTTCGAATGATTATTTCCATTTAAGATATTATGGTACTGTTTATGATGTTGGAAAAATCTCAGAAATTATCAGATCTATTTTAGAATTGAGAAAAGGGACTGTAACACAACCAGAGAATCTTATTAATCTCAAAAGGGGATATTTTTGCAATGCTCAAAGTATTTTTAATAAGTACAGTGAACCAAGTATCTAAGTATGTTTAAGAAGGTTATAAGTTGATAGTAATTGAGTCGTGGAATTCAACCGATTTGTGTTTTCTAGGATATCAAAGATATTTATATTTGAGAGAGAATTTAATAGCTAGGGTATACTTGTTTTGATTCATGATTCAGTTTCTTGAAAGTTAGTATTACATAAAAAAAAAAATAGGAAACCTAGATCTGATGTCAGTTTTCATTCTCTCCTCAACTGATGGGTTTGGATCTCAACCATTAGGTCTGACTCTGCTGTTTCAAAAGATCATGGCAACTTAGAACTCTCAAACTTTTCCCTTACCCAGAATGCACCAGTCCCAATTACCTCAGATCTCGTTTGCTGCTTCCAGTGAAATACATGGTTGCTAGTCTCCTGAGCTTGAATTTAGATAAGTGTATTATTTCTTCTTTTACTGTTGGGTTTCTTGATCATTTTTATCTTTTGCTTTTTTTATACTAGCGTACACTATAAAATACTGTAGTTAGTAGTTTCTTTCTCTCCCTTTCCCTTGTACGCTCGTTGGAGCTGTTCTCTACCTTTGTAGGTAGCCCTTTCTCTTCCTTTTCCTTTCGTTTTAACAACAAAAAAAAACCCTTTATAGTTACTCCGTTATCGTCCTACTCTTTAACATTTACAGCTTTCAGGTTTTTGGACTGTGTTCCTGTCATTGTTATTGTTAGTACTT
>NC_056735.1:663721726-663754226 GCF_019279795.1 Protopterus annectens | reverse complement strand
CAGCAGTACATCTGGCAAGTATCTGTAAATGACACCTCACTGGGTAAGTACACTAAGCTGTAGAAATCCAAAATGTAGCAAGCTAGCAGAACAGAAGGGACCCAGTACTCAGGCAGTAAAATTCAAACTTTTAATGTGAGCGCTTTCGTGGAGATCAATGTCCCCACTTCTTCAGACAACTTTTACCACATAACTAGCAAGCTTTTTATATGCTTGCCTGTGATTACTTATTATTTAATTACCAATCATTTGCTACTCATAAAACAATTAAAAGAGCTTTCAATTAAGCTAACCTTCTGAAATTTAACAAAATATGCTTTGCATATATAAGCCATCAGTATAAAACCTTTATTTACAATCTAAATATCACCAAGTTCCTACTTAAACCATTGCATGTATATGTCTACACACTCAAAAATAACACTATATTATCATATTAGGTTTTCATATTTAAATAACCATTCATTGCTAGCTTTTAGTGGCTGCTTGCCCATCTTGCTAACATATTCTATGTATTCAACAATTATCTACGTAATGCCCTAAGCTTCAAAATACACTTAATAGACGTGAACTCATTTAAACCTGGGGGGGAGTAGGCTGAGGTCCTTATTTGCCAAAAAGTTTCCTGTTCTTCAAGGATAAGTTACCATGGCCCTCCTCTCGGGTCTAATGGAATTTGTTGCAAGACAGAGAAAGTAAATTTATGCTCAGGGTGAGCCATAACATGCTTTGCTAGTGCGTTATTCATATCGCCCTTAAGAATACCATATTGATGTTCATATATCCTTTGCTTGAATTTTCTTTCGGTTTTGCCGATATAGAAAGAGGGGCATGAATCACAACTTGCAATATATACAACTCCTTTTGTTTCACAATTATATCTCCCATTTAGGGTATATAATTTGTCCCTTATTTTAACAGTCAGCCCAGTTCTAACGTACTTACAATAAGAGCATGCTCCACATTTTTTCATTCCCATATTATTAAGTTCTATACTTTTCACTTTATAACTATTTTTTCTTTCTACCATGCTTTTTAAATTTGCACCTCTTCTATAAGTGAACATGGGTGCACTGCCTAATGTTTTATGAATCATTTGGTCCTCTGATATAATAGCCCAGTTCTTAATAATGATATCCTTGATTTCTTTAGAATCAATACAGAACGTTGACAAAAACCTCAGCATATGGTTATTATTGTCCCTTATTCGACCCTCACTACTTATAGTTTCTTGGGGTGATGTTGTCCCATTGTTATTAACATTACTATATCTAGAAACTATTGGTCTAAAATGTCCGGTTTCCCTCTTAGCTCTGACTTCCAATATGATATCCGTCAGTAGTTAATGGGGGTAACCTCTTTTAAGGAACATAGTTCTCAAAATATCGCATTCCTCCAGGAAATCTGCATCGCCTGACACCATCCTTGCTGCCCTTACCAGTTGGCCTTTAGCTACCGCTTACTTTTGGTGGTAAGGGCGACAGCTGGAAAAATGTAATACAGCATTGGAATGGGTAGGTTTTCTAAATATTGTAGTTTTATACTGAGATTTGTTTCTGTCTTTTATTAATTTTACATCAAGATATGTTATGGAATCCAGTCCAATACTATACATGAATTCCAAGAATTCAGTCATGGCCGTAATGTCACGTATTAAGCCATGTATGTGGTCAGGTTCCCCTTTCCATACTAGGCACATGTCATCTTGATAACGTGTATACCAAAGGACATTGTGTTGAAATGATTCATGCTTAAGCAAATATGTGCATTCCCAATGGGCCATAACACTATTAGCAAAGCTGGCCCCACAAGGAGACCCCATGGCCACTCCTGTATTTTGTAAAAACAATTTGTTGTTGAACATAATATAGTTGTTAGATAATACTATGTCAAGTAGTGTTTCAACTAGGTTCACCTTATTGCCATCAACTTTGTGATATAGCATAAATTCCCTTGTCCAAGAAATACCCAAGATTTGGGGAATGACTGTGTATAAATCTTTTACATCTATTACTACAAAGATGTATTTATCATTAAATTGTAACTTATTAATATTTTCCAAAATGTTCCACAAATCCCTACATATTTGTGGTTCCTTGCCCAGTAATGGTTTTAATATAATATCTATATATTTGGCACATGCATAAGTAATGGAACCCCTGCCGTCCACTATGGGTCTGAAAGGTGGGTCCTCTAAATTTTTATGTATTTTTGGTGTGCCAAAAATAATTGATATTCTAGGAGCTGGCATGGTCAAATATTGGAGGGTGTCGATGTCAATAGACCCTTCCAAAAACATGTCGTCCAGCATTACTCTAATCCTTTTATAAGCAGTATTAACTTCATTACGACTGACTGGAATATAGGTATCCGAGCTTAGATATTGAGTCATTCTTTTCTCCTATTCAAATTGGTCCATGAGGACCAAACCACCTCCCTTATCAGGATTCCTGACTCTAATGTTACAATCACCCAACAATTTGATGAAATCCCATTCTTCCTTTTTAATGTTGGACTTGTTGGGTTTTTTACCCTGCACATCCAATAGTGATCTTAGATCAATTTCACACATTTTTTCAAACATGTTTAGAGTAACTTGCAGGGGTGGGTTGAATATACTGGATACTCTAAGTGTATTTGTTAAAGAAGAATTAATACCCATAAGCACTGCCAAGTTCAGCTTGTGAACATACAATTCAAGATCAATTATGGTCTTTACAACATCGCCCCTTCAGTCTGGGACAAAAGACAAACCATTTGCAAAAAAGTCAGTCATGCCCTGCTCGATATTGAGCACTGTGTAATTGTAGATTTTAATGTCACCTTGGGTACTTGTAAGGATAGTAGGTCCTTCTACTTCATTTACTATTATCTCCTTCTCTGGTTCTTGTGACCCTTTCTCTGCCGTTGATTCCTGTTGGCATTCGGGTTGTTGGGTCCTGTCCCATTGCATCTCCGAAAATCCTGGTCATTATTGCTGATATTTTGATCATTGGTATTTATATTATTCCAATGGTGATGGACAGGTTGACAGACGAGATCAGACAGGAGTCCCCGTGGACTATGATGTTTGCAGATGACATTGTGATCTGTAGTGAGAGTAGGGAACAGGTGGAGGAGACCCTGGAGAGATGGAGAATGCTCTAGAGCGAAGAGGAATGAAGGTCAGCAGGACTAAGACAGAATATATGTGTGTGAATGAGAAGGAGGATAGAGGAATGGTGAGGATGCAAGGAGTAGAGGTGGAGAAGGTGGATGAGTTTAAATACTTGGGGTCAATAGTTCAGAGTAATGGTGAGTGTGGAAGAGAGGTGAAGAAGAGAGTACAGGCAGGATGGAGTGGGTGGAGAAGAGTGTCAGGAGTGATTTGTGACAGACGAGTACCTGTAATTGTGAAAGGGAAGGTCTACAAGAGGGTAGTGAGACCAGCTATGTTATATGGGTTGGAGACAGTGGCATTGACAAAAAGGCAGGAGTTTGAGCTGGATGTGGCAGAATTAAAGATGTTAAGATTTGCACTGGGTGTGATGAGGGTGGACAGGATTAGGAATAAGTATATTAGAGGGTCAGCCCAGGTTGGAAGGTTTGGAGACAAAGCCAGAGAGGCACGATTACGTTGGTTTGGACATGTGCTGAGAAGAGATGCTGAGTATATTGAGAAAAAGATACTAAGGATGAAGCTACCAGGTAACAGGAAAAGAGGAAGGCCTAAAATAAGGTTTATGGATGTGGTGAGAGAGGACATGCAGGTGGTTGGTGTGACAGAGCAAGATGCAGAGGACAGGAAGAAATGGAAACAGGTGATCTGCTGTGGTGACCCCTAATGGGAACAGCCGAAAGAAGATGATGATGGTATTTATATTGTTCCCCCTATTGTAGTGGGGAGCCTGTCCCTGGGCATTGTTGTTCCTAATTCTCTCACTACAGCATAATGTAGGAGACTGAGAATTGGTGTTATTATTAAAAACACCCAGATCATTTTTCTCAGGTGTTATGTCAGGTTCAGAATTGTTTACATCTTGAATTTGATTAGAATTAAGGACCTTAGGTGGTGAGGGATATGCTTTCTTGCTAGCATATTCCTTAAGGTCTCTATCCAGTTTCCTTTTCTTATTAGCCAATAACTTGTTCATAGTTGCATCAATGCTAGTATAAATTCTAGCGTAATCATATTTGTACCTGACAAACTCCTTGTCATTGCAAATATCCTGCTCTATGAGCTCCAGCTCAGCTTTAAGTTGGTTAATTTCTCCATTATAAAAGTTACTTAGAGCATGTAGAAAATCAAAACCTTGTTTGTCAAATAATGTTAGTAGCTCTTGATGAAAAATGGAGTTTTCTATCAGCCCTACAGGGTATCTCCATTGCCGCAACCCTTTAGGGACAATGTTTTTAGTTAAGCATTTGTGGAAATAAGCAGTTTTAAGTAGGAACTTGGTGATATATAGAGTGTAAATAAAGGTTTTATACTGATGGCTTATATATGCAAAGCATATTTTGTTGAATTTTAGGAGGTTAGCTTAATTGAAAGCTCTTTTAATTGTTTTATGAGTAGCAAATGATTGGTAATTAAATAATAAGTAATCACAGGCAAGCATATAAAAAGCTTGCTAGTTATGTGGTAAAAGTTGTCTGAAGAAGTGGGGACATTGATCTCCACGAAAGCGCTCACATTACAAGTTTGAATTTTACTGCCTGAGTACTGGGTCCCTTCTGTTCTGATGGCTTGCTACTATTGGATTTCTACAGTTTGTTCAGGTTTTTTTGAAGTACACTAAGCTGCTAGGCATGTAAAAATGCACTGTGCAGGCTACAGGCAGAATGGCTCAACACTGGCCTACATTTCCTATGGGGGAATGCACATGTACCTGCATATATAGCAGGCTCTACAGGCATGTCATAGCAAAGGGTAAGATACACCTGTGTAAAAGTGCATAACCACAACCGATGTGAACACAGCCACAGCCACATATGTTAAGCTAGCATAATATTACAGTATATGGACTATCTGTTCGACACCATCCTCATATGTGCCACTCACAGACTGACCCTACATATACTGGGCTGCTACACAGTTTGGTCTGATGGCTGTCTGTGGTATGGGACATGTGTGTGCATGTCCCTACAAACATGTACGCCAATACGGTACCATACAGTGGAGCAGCATGTAACATCAGATAGGACGGGACCTAGAACAATGACATCTACCACAGTCTGTACACAGGCTAAAGTACATATTAACAATACACACACTGTCAAACATTCACCATAAGTACACAGACCACAGTACTGTACAAATATCCACAGAATGTCAAGGTTATGTCATCAAATATAACTCCTACTGTACATAACATGTGTAGCAGTCTGATATCTCACTGGTTTGTTATCAGATATGATGACACTAATTATGGTGTACAGCCCATATGCACCACTTCATGCATGACATATGTACACAGGTTGACAGAGTTGTGGCTGGAAGCACATACACAGGGCCAATATTGACATGTCACTGTGATGACCTCATACATTTACTGTTGTAACAGGGTTTGTTGCAACATATGTCCTATGAGAGATATGAAGTCAGTAACTGTAGCGGCTTTTACCATCTACAGACTGCAATCCTCACACTACCTTCTGCATTCCACAGATAGATGCTCCATGGGTAACACATGAAGCCAAAGGCACAACACACTGCCCAGTCTGTAGATGACCCTGCAGATGGGGATTCCTCATAAACATGGAACTGACATGGCAGGTATTGAGACATGTAGGACAACCATATCCACACACACACTGTTAAACCAACATTACTCCAAATGCAGTATAGCAGCAATTACAGTCTGTAGTCAGGTCGGGCACATCCCCCTCCTGTGTTTTGCCCTGTTTCCAGAGTGTATTTTGTTAGAGGTAAATCCCCAATCCATCTGAGATGTTGTTTGCCAAACAACAGATCTAGTTCCTGCTCTCAGTGAATGAAAATGGCCAACAGCCAACATGATGTTCCTAGATATTGGAGTGTGTTTCCATGCAATTGGCTATGGGAATGTTACCATAGCTGTTCCACATGCAATCAGCTAGGGGAGGGCTGCAATTCATGCAGATGCAGGCGCATCACTTAAAATACAAATGCTGCTGCCTAAGCAAAGCAGGTGTAGATCTCCACATCCATCAGAGAGGGAGTTGGAGAGGCAGACAGAGACAAAGACAAATCAGGGAGGGGTGGGAGTGTAAAACCTAAGCATGTTTGTGTCACACACCTACCAGCACAGGGTATCAAACCCCTGATGACTATGTAGCGCTATCACAGTTCTATGCAGTTATTGGATGCACCACATGGGTTACCTGTTGTGGAGCCCTCAGAACATATATGTGATGGTGAGTGACATCTGCAACAGGGGGTAAGGTATTATATGGTAGGTGACGTACACGTGCCTGTCCCCATGAACAGGTGCCAGCATCAACACAGCCACACTCTCACAGGGATGCACACACATTGACACACTTGGCAGGGCCAGGATTACAACTCATCAGTAGTGGAATTGCCACAACACATCACTGTGCTGGTATCACATGCATCACACGGGTCATACGGGGGTTGTATGGGCAAAGGGTATGGGAAGGTGTCTGACATCAGATAGGTTCATAGAGTAGTACTAGGCTAACTGCCCTTGCGAGCCATTTTTAAGCCTAGCTAATTATCCCTTGTGAGACTCAAACCTTGCAACTTGTGTTTGTAAGGCAAACTCCTTAACCATTAGGCCACCCTCCCAGCATGCTTCACTATGCCCATGAGGGTTGTAGGGAGTGTGGATGTGAACGTACGTGCCATACAACACACACACAAACACACAGGGTGCCAGTACTGACATGCATGGGTGCATGTCTGCACTGGTGTGTGGTGGTCGACTGTGCCAGATGGCTGTACAAGGTTAGGAGATGGGTATACCTTGACATCAGGCCACATGATAACACTCTGCATTGTGGCTCAGGGCTGTAGTGTTTGCATTTGCTCACACAGGTGGGTATTGTATCCCACATCCAGTCACCTGGGTGACTATTGTGTGTGGCCAATGCTGTGCATCGCTTGCCATGTATGTGTTCCTTAGTCCATGCCATGGACAGTGTCTGGGATGTGCACACCTCCCACATGCATGTACAGTGACATGTGGAACTGTCCCTGGGGTGTCTGGCCCATGTTGTGAACACAGATTATCAGCAGATGTGCCAGCCTTGCCCACCTGTGGTAGGAACTGGTAATAGGCAGCAGGTTTACCCTGCACCTACATTGATAGCATGCTAACAGCATTTGCTGGTGTCAGTGGCATCTGTCAATACAGAGCATGTTGTCAGGCATGGTATGTCCTTTGTGGGTCACATGTGATGGCACCACAGGTGTTGCAGGTGTCCATTGGGGAACATGGGAAAGGTGCACTGTCTGCATGTACGTACACATTAGACAGATGGACAGGGTGCCATGCCCTCCGTAGCCCACTGCTATCACCCCATAGTTACTATCAATGGCCAATATGCAGTGTACTACCCACATATTGGCTGTTGCCTAGGCATGTATGTGTGTATGAGACATGGGTTGAGAGTCTGCTCTGGGTAATACTGGGGTTGCTAACTGTGATTGCCTGGCCTTGCTGTCACATGTATGGGTATGGCTTTGCACTCCAGCCTCTCAGCTATTTCACATGTGTTATCCCTGCATGATGGACATTGTGATATGTAGTAGGTCACCATATAAGAAATATGTAAAACCCACTTCACATTGGCCACAGGTGTCACACACTCACAATCACTTCCTCACAGGATACGAGTTACAAACACACACATGCACACACACCTGTCATGTCTGGGAGTAGAAACCCTACATAACTTGTTTATTACACTACAGCACTATGCAGTTATGGTACACACCACAGAGATTACTGGAGTACTCCTTCCCCAAAGGTGTATTTCGCAATGAATGACATCAGCAGGATTGCCAAAGTAGGGCATTTGAAATGTACTGCATGTGACTAGCCTAAAATGCATTGCTCCCTACACAGACAGTGACACACACACACACACACACACACACACACAAAACATCCACAGCTGACATATGCGAGTATTGAACCCCTAACAGAGGTCTATATCACACTACAGCATGGTGCTGTTATAGGACGCACCACAGGGATTACTGGAGAACTCCTTCCCCAAAGGTGTATTTCATAATGAATGACATCATCAGGAATGCCAAAGTAGGCCATTTGAAATGTACTGAGTGTGACTAGCCTATAATGCATTGCTCCCTACACAGACATTGAAACACACACAAAACATCCAGAACTGCCATGGGTGGGGATGGAACTCTACCACAGTTCTAAATCACACTACAGCAGTATGCAGTTATGGGACGCGCTGCTGAAATTACTGGGCTATAACTTTGCCAGAGGTGTATTTCTAGGTAGATGACATCAGCAGCCTTGCCAAAGATGAATTGGAAGGAGTGTGAGTACCCTAAAAAACATTGCTGTCTACACAGACACACACAAACACACACTTGCCATGTCTGGGATTAGAACACCTACCTAATTAGTTTATCACACTACAGCAGTACACGGTTACAAGACGCACTATGGAAATTACTGGGCTACAACCTTCCCAGAGGTGTATTTCTAGGTGGGTAACATCAGCAGCCTTGCCAAAGTTAAGTATATGAATTGTAGGGAGTGTGAGTACCCTAAAAAGCATTGCTCTCTACACAGTCAGAGACAGATAGACATGTACACAAACACAGACATGGTTGCCAAGTGTGGGGTTAGAACTCCTACCTAACTAGTTTATCACACTACAGCAGTACACAGTTATGGGACACTCCACAGAGATTACTGGGATACAACTCTCCCAAAGGTGTATTTCACATTGGATGACCTCAGCAGGCTTGTCATAGTAGGGCTATGGGGAAGGCAGTTTGTGTACATGGGCCATAACCCATTCATCTAGGGGTTGACACGCCACATGCGGGCACACACAGGGTCATATTTCACAGGTATGTGTATACAGCTGCTAGATGACTACTTCCTTGTACAGTCATGTTGCGCAGCTGGCATGTGCAACACATAGTCTGTAATGCTGACAGATACTGGTGGCTAGTATCTGCAGTGAGTGGCATCTGCACCTCATGTGTTTGGGGCCCTTTGGCTGTGTGCTGGGTGGGACAGGCCTGGATGGCTCCTTGTCATAGTCACCCTCTTTCACACATCGATGTATGTCTACCTTTGGCTTAGTATAGTGTGTTGTCCTGACATATATGTCTGTATTCCTATCCACTGTATGTGCAAGGCATAAGTGGTGCATACTGATGAGTGTCTGCACTAACAACTGAAACTTCCAGATATGTCTGGTCAACTGGTGTTTGCAGACATGGCCTTCATGTGTTTAAGTGTGTGAGCATGCCCAGTATGACCTTTTAGTATGTTGTTGACTGACATTGCCTTCATTTCTCTGTGTGTGAGCATGCCCAGTATGGCCGTCTGTATTGAATGTGTGGATCGAGTCCAGGTAGTTTGTGCTGCAGTGCTGACCTTTGTGCTGTACACCGACAGGTAGCATGCTGTCTCTGCAGGGTATCCATTGATCATTTGGCTTTGACTGTTACTACATTTGTGCATAGCAGGGGGGGAACACCTGACTGTTTCTACATTTCTACACAGGAGTGGGGGGCACACCTGACTGTTATTACATTACTATGTAGGATGGGGGGCACACCTGTCTATTTCTACATTTCTACACAGGATTGGGGGGGCACACCTGACTGTTATTACATTACTATGTAGGATGGGGGGGGGGCACACCTGACTATTTCTACATTTCTACACAGAATTGGGGGGGGCACACCTGACTGTTATTCATAGGTTCATAGGTTCATAGGTTGATACTAGGCTATCTGCCCTAGGGCATTTACAAGCCTAGCCAGAGTGTGTTTGGCTTTCACCACCCTTCTTAGATTAGTTGACTGTGCCTCTGTATAGTAGGTCACAGAAGATAGCCCATTTAAGGTTAGTTTGCCTCTGCCTAGCAGTGACACAGAAGAGATTCCAGGGGTAAATTTATGATCTCCCATCCAAACGTCAAGATTCTTCTTGAAGAGGGTCATTGAGGGGCTCTGTCTGACATGGATTGGGATTTTGTTCCAGAGTGAGAAGAGCCTCTGGGATATGAATCTGTCCCTCCAGCATGTTCTATTTATTTCTGTGCTGAGGTTTAAGTCACTGGAGCGTGTAGTTCTGATGGATTTGGATTTCTTGAGGTGGAGCATGTCCATTAATTCTGGGTTGGACATGGCTTTATACGTCAGGCACAGATCGCCTCTGAGTAGGCGGTAAGCAACTGAGTAGAGCTGGAGTTTCTTTAGCCTAACTGCATAGGGTATCTGTTTGAGTCCCTTGATCCTCTTGGTGAAGTACTTTTGGGGTCTTTCTAGTTGTAGCAGGTGTTGGGTAAGGCACATCCCAAATGGGGCATTATATTCAATTATGGGCCTGATGAGTGATGAGTAGAGGGGCACAAAGACCTCTCTTGATCTAGATGTGAACCCCTTCGTGATAAGGTGGGCTATATAGAATGTCTTTCTAACCACTTTGGCAATGTGATTGTCAAAGGAGAGATTGCAATCTACTTGGGTCCCCAAATCCCTAATTACATCTTCCGTACTTAATAGATTACCACCTATGTGGTAATTTGTGGGCACTTTGTTTTCCCAAAGGGGATGACTATGCACTTTTTGGCATTTAGCTTTAGGCCATGGCTCTGGCACCAGTTATCCATCTCTGCGAGACCTTTTTGGAGGATGCTTGTGTCAGCCGGCGAGTCTTTTATGGCCCCCAGTTTGCAGTCATCTGCAAACTTTGTCAGCCATAGTCCTCATGTGTTAGCCTGTACCTCAGAGAAATATATACCGAACAAGAGAGGTCCCAGGACGGAGCCTTATTACATTACTCTGTAGGATGGGGGGGGGGGCACACCTGACTATTTTTGCATTTCTACACAGGATTGGGGGGGAACACCTGACTGTTATTACGTTACTATGTCGGATGGAGGGCACACCTGACACTTGTACACATTTGCTATGACTGTACTGGTATATCAGGTACTCCATTTCATTCTGTATTCTTACCTATCATGCTGACTAGAGGCATACCAGTGTACTACAGATCGTAGCTTTGGTTGCCCTACATATTGGTGTCTGACTTCCTTCCCTTCAGAACTAACATCCCACTGCCTGACCTGCTGTAGTCTGTCTGTGTAGGCCTGGGGGGAGGTTAACCATAGCCATCATTCAGGGGCCATAGCACAGGCTCTGTGTTTGTTTACACCTGTCCTGCTGGCTGGGACTGTTGTTGGGTATGTGAACCACCCTTACTGGCATGTGTGAGTCATATGGACACACGTGTTGCTCAGTACATTTCCTGTAGTGGGTTTTGTCATCCTGTGTAGTACTGGCTACTATGGTGAGTCCAGTATGTGTTACAGATGTCATCGTACCACTATGGGTGTCTACTATCTGCTGCCATCACATTCTGCCACCCAATTCCCTTGCATGCTCACATCCATGCCATAGATACAGGTAACGACACATTCTACTCCATTTGGCAATTGGTAGGTTGATTGACTTACCTTGAGGGTGTGCCAGAGTTGCGGATGGTGCTGGAGGGCTGCCTATGTCAGATGCACATAGTACACTCCCTATACATGGTTGAGCACAAGTAGTGTCATATTTGGCATCCCTTTTACTGTATGTGTGAGTCAGAGGAGAGGTGTCATTCCCTGAGTTCCTACTGTGTCAGTGTATGTGCTATGCGTTGTCTCTTTGCTGCAGCCTCGGCATACTGGGCATGTCTCCATCTGCCTACTAGGACAGGCTCAGGTTGTTCCTCCTCCGAGTCACTCTGTGTCTGTGCAGGCCTTGGCATTGGTGATGGGCTGTGTGGCCCTGCCCCATGCTGTTCCTGCTGCAGCTGTTTCCGCAGGATCATATTCTGTAGCTTGGCACATACCATATCAATTTGGGTACATGTAGCTGGTGAATACTGCAAGGCTTCACCAGATGTGTCCAGACACTGGAATCGTGTCCTGAGCATCTCAAACACATGCTCTATTATAAGTATGGTCTGTGCGTGTGCCTCATTATGGCATTCTTGTTCAGGTGTGTGAGCATTTCTAATGGGTGTCATCAGCCACGGCTCCAGTGTGTAACCAGCACCTCCCACTAGGTGACCGTAAAAACAACCAATCCAAAAACCACCTCCAAAGGAAGCCTTAATAGGCAAAAATAGTAAAATGAAAAAAATGTGTATGAAAATCCAGGGCATTCATTTAGCTTTATGGTTATCTCAAATGTGACTACTAACCTTCGTGGAGGAGACATTGTCAACAAAACTGAAAAGGAAGAAAGCAAATGGATCATGAACCTCAGAGCTAATTTATTTCCAGGGCTCAACAGAGTAGTTCCTATTAAACCTATTTTGAAAGAGAGAAGCCTAATTAAGAAATGAAATGGAGGCTTAAGGAAGGCGTGCATCTGATTGCTGTATGTGATTGGTTGAGCAATTAAGGATCTTTATTTAACAGCAGTAAGTCAGGTCTACACACTAGGATCTGAAGAAGGTTTTTTAACTGAAAGCGCTTATCCTGTTTGACCTGCAACCTGAATAGCACAATTTGTGCTTTTTATTTCTTTGTTTTATTAAAGCCTACATTTTAACAGAATTTCTCAGTGAACTTTTCTTTGTGGTGGAAGCCTTTTTTTCATTTTACTAGGTGACCGTAGGGGATGTCCCCATTGGCAAATCTCTAGTACAACTGCGTCAGATGCCATATGTGGGAATCGTCATAGCTTCCAGGTCAGCCAGCACACACATTCATTATAATGCCCTGAGCATCACAGTCAACCTGGCAGTTGATGGAGGGGATTCCCCTGCAGTTGATGTAGGCCCTACCCTGATCACCAAGTGGTGCTTTGATGCATATGTGCATGCAGTCTATAGCACCCACTACCTCAGGGTATTCTGCTATTTGGTGGAAGAAATGCATATTGCTGGCCATCACCTCACGGGTGTTGAGGAAATATACGTGCTCACTGGCATGTGCTGACATGGCATCCAGGAACTGGTGGAATACTCTGGATGCTGATGCCTGTGAGATCCCCATGATATCCCCAGTTGAGCTTTGGGTGGTACCTGTGGCTAGTATTCCAAGGCCTACACATACCTTGGTATCGACTGGGATGGATTCCCCTTGGTCAGTTTAGTGTGTCAGGTGTGGCCGGCACAGCTCAACAATTTGCTATAGGAGGTCTCTGTCCACCCTATAGTGCTCCACTATCTCCAGCTCATGTAGCCCCTGGTAGGTTACTCTGGGTCTGTACAGTCTTCTCTGTCTCCTCACTGTGGGTTGATCGGCAGCATTCACATCCTCACCATCCTCAGCTTCTTGCACATGTTGTTCTATGTTCCTGCTGCAATTCTTCTCATTTTGTAGGTTTGTTTGTTAATATTTCCCCGCTTGTATACACCGGTGGTGTAGAGTGTGGGAAAAACCAGAGGGCTAGGTGTTTGCACAGTTTATAGTAGTGTTCTGGGCTGGGTTGGTCTGCTGCCTGTGTAATTGGCTGATTCTGATACATTTCACCTGCCAGCTAAGCTAGTACTCCTTGATTACCTTCCTATTGCTGTTTTCCCTTCCAATTGCCTTCCTGTTTAATCCCATGTGCACGCTGCACAGAGTGCTCAAATGTGCACACTGCTGCTATTTCCTATTTAACTTCTTTTTTCCTCCTGTAAAACTCGGTGCACAGCACACACACCAGCTTAGACTTTGTAAAGACTGCTAGGCAGGTTTAGACACCCCCCCTAGCTTAGCTGTGCTAAGCTAGGAGCAAACCCGAACCACAGGGCTCCAATCCACTTACAGTATGCCTGACACACACACCCATGATGTCACCTACCTCCTAGGCTTGCACCAAGCTATTCCTATTCTTACACTGTTGGGACTTGACTCACATTCTGGGGAAATCTGGGATTCACTATCCTTCCCCTCATTTGCATAGGATTGCCTGCTAATGCATAGTTACATGTCTCATATGAGCCTCCCCCTTAGCAAACACTACTCACTGGCCAGGTTGTCTTCTGCCTGCCATTGACTTGCATGGCAGAATACTGATTATAGTTAGAATGCTTCTTTTAGGTTTATTTTATTATTTCCCCCCCGATCCCATTCGCATGCCGCTTCCCTAAACAGCCGAGATCGGCTAAAAAAAATAAAAGTTGATTTTTTAATTTTTTGTATTGTTTGCAATGCCAATGGCCTTATACTTGGTCATTGGCATGCTTACTACATGATATGCAGCCTTTATTTGGAGCTGTCATATATCCGTCTTGGATTTTGCAGAAATGTACTCGGTTACTAACAGAGTACATTTCTGCAGATAGAACTAGTCTTGCACGGACTGTTGCAAGCTTCCTCGATTGCAAAATCACTTCATTTGCATGGATTTCACCTGCAAATGGAGTTATTTGCATACCAGGGTTTAGTCTTTGCAAGATTAGTGCAGGAACGCCCATGCACGCCCCTGGAGGCTGTTCCTGGATCATACAGCAGACATATTGCTTGCTTGAGCTCCTGCACTGATCTTGCACTCCATGTAAGCTTTTGAGAATCTGGGGGTGTGTTTTGTCCTTCACACCCTGCTACCCACCAATCCACAGCAGTGACTACTTTATTGTGATCACCGTAATTGCCACTTACTTTCATCCAACTATCCCCCCAAACCGATAACCATGCTTAGCTATCATCTGTGGTTGCCATATGTGGTAAAATAGCCTCAGTAATGTAACATATTTCAAGCTGCTGCTATAGTAACACCCTCACATTGTTTATGCTATTACCACTGCCCACAGTTGTATCTGGTTTCCTGACAGAAAGTAAAATACAAGGCAAGAGAAAAATGCCCCTGAAGATCCCTGCATCTACACTTACTGGTAGTGTCTAGTTATGTGACTAGAAATTGCTGGTTAAACACTTGTGATTTGTTTGGCAACTGAAAGCAAATGCTTAGACTTCATAGTAATAAGATATGGATTGACTTTCCATGTCCTATTACTATATTCATTGGTTAGAAATTATAAATCATGCTAACAAATAGCAGGACTTCTCATTTCTGTGTTGAAGTTTTCATTGATTTTGATGAGAAGCTGTGGGGTAGTTGTTTGACTAATAAAGTTACTGTACTAACCATATAATTACCTCACAGATATGCTGTGAAATAGATTTTTTTTCTATTTTTAAAACTGGCTTTGTGATGATTTTAAAATAAGAAAAAAAAATAAGCCGTAAAACTGAACAAACCCTGCACCTACACCACTGGCAAATGTGTGCAGTGCTGTACTAGCTGGTAACCCACAGGCAAAGGGTATATCTAAGTACATAGCATATTTCTCTAGCTATGAGTAAGGGGGTTGCTTAGAGCATGTAATTTGTATCTAGGTGAACAATTACTGTGGTCTGTTTATAATTCTGTCCAAGCAACTTATCCATCATTGTAGAAATATCAAATGTCTTAGAACCAGAGAGGCACATCATAGACTTTTCATAATTGTGATTATTGCATATATAAGGATTTTTCTCTCTAATTATTGAATCTCCAATTATCATAATTTCTTCATCAAAAGCCTTTGAAATCTCAGTATTATTTTTATTCATTGTAACTTGATCTGTTGTTACTAGTGAAATATTAAACAAGAGTTTAGCACCTATGCCCCTAATGGACACAGGTAGTCTGTAAATGGTTAACCTCTCAAGACCCTCCTTGCACTTATCAAAGATACCAGAACTTTTCAGAGATTTGGGATGTATGGCTAGGCTTAAAAAGGTGCTTGTGGTCATTAGCCTAGTAAACACCTATGAACATATGAACCTATAAGGCAGCAACTGATCTACTGAGTAAAGTAATTTAATCCTCATTTCTTTACGTTTCTGTTTTTACTATGATTGTACCATGCTAAATACCTGCCTCTACTGCTACGAGGATGAGGTTTATCTATTTCTTCTGACTGCTACATTTTCCCTCCATTTGTCTTCCTATTAGGACTTGAAGAGTAAACACTGAAACTATGTCTATTCTCTCTTGGCCATGACTGTACCTGTTATAGCCATATTATTGTTCTTAGTTTGTGATTTCTCCTTTTCTTTCTGTTTTTCCTTTTACTTGGTTAATTTTTTTACTAGTTTTCGGCAAAGAAATATCAGTATCCACCTGAATATGTAGCTGGCCATTTTTTGCTTGCTTCCTTTTCATTCAACCATTTAATGTAGTTTTATACCCTTTTTCAGGGATCTCTCATGCTGTTTCTTCTGTGATTACCTCTCACATGCTTCATTCTTAAGGTGACTGTATATATATTTAGAGATTTATAAATGCATGTACTTCTGTTTGCTAGTTAGATGCATATACACTTCTCTTGCTATAATATATGTAGGAATAATATAGTCAGTTAGATGCATACATTTCTGTTTGTTAGCATACATATATTAAAGGGTTAAACTGCTCTCAGCTAAAAATGTCTGCATTCATCTGTAAATGTAACATGCTGGTACAGCTTGAGGAAAAAGGCTGATAAGGATAACTCCTAAAAGAGGCATTCAGTTGTGTGTAACAAGCTTCAAGGGAAACAGATAAGGACCCATGTGCAAGAATTAACAGACTTCCTAGACTGTTACATAATTCACCTTGAAATAGAACACAAATGAGCTTATTAACAGACTGCATGATATCAAGTGTGGAGGATATCAGTATGTGCAGTAACCAGACTTTGTTTTTGCAAGGCACTAAGACTAGGCACCAACACAAAAGCTGTAGTCGGCAGTATCAGTAAGTGAGACAATCAGTTATTTTAAATAACTTTTCAATGGCGAGCCTTGCCTGCATTCGAACACAGGGGGAGTGGTGCCTGTGCCTTGTGTAAGGTCACTTCAGTGAAAGCACAGTAACTAACATGTATGTACATGACTGAGTCCAGAATAGGAGCACTTCAGTTTCCACAGTTTGCAGCAGTACAGTTCCTCAGATGTCTGAATCCAGAGTAGGATTGCCATACAGGAAGTAAGCAGTGCCATCAATTCTCCAGGATGGTAACACTTCAGGTTCAAATCTGCAACTGCCAGAAAAAACAAAAAATACAAAGAAAAAAATAGCTCAAAAGACAGAAAGCCAAACAGGACAGCTAAAATCCCCACTGAAGTTGTAGAATGCTTATTCAAGCCAAAAAATCAATCCAGGAGTAGTCCAAGTGCAAAACAAGGCAGCTAAAATCCTCACTGAAGTAGCAGAATGCTTATTCAAGCCAAATAATCAATCCAGAAATAGTCTAAGTGCAAAACACAGCTTTATTAAATCCACATACAACAGATAAGTGCTTTCGTCCCAGAACAATAGAACTTCATCAGATACAATAAAATTGTAAAGTCCCCCTTATAAAGACATGCGGAAGGCATCATGCTCATGAAATGAAAGAAGACACACCCCCTTAAAGACATAACATTAAAATGCAGTAAAACAGTTGTATGAAATAAATATGCTATATAAAATAGTTTGTTCACTATTAAAATGGAATATAAATATGTAAACATTTATAAATTACAGTATTAAAAAGTGTTTATAGTTTCATAGTTTCATAGTATAGTACTAGGCTATCTGCCCTGAGGCATTTGTAAGCCTAGCCATAGTGATGTGGCTTTTGCCACCCCATGAAATGGTACAAAAATGTACAGAATAAATCTAGAATACTGTGCCTCTGTCTAGTAGTGACACAGTGATGGTCTCGTTATATAATAGAATTAGTTTACTGTGCCCCTGTCTAGCAGTGACACAGATGTGACCCCTGGGGTAAACTTACGATCTCCCATCCACTCATCAAGATTTCTCTTGAAGAGAGTCAGTGAGGGGCTCTGCCTAATACGAACTGGGATCCTGTTCCAAAGCATGGGAAGCCTCTGGGTTATGAATCTATCCCTCCAGCATGTCCTATTCATACTTGTGCCGAGGTTTAAGTCTTTAGCTCTTGTGGTCCTGATGGATTTGGATTTTTTGAGGTGGAGCATGTCCATCAGATCCTGATTGGACATGGCCTTGTACGTCAGGCAGAGATCACCTCTGAGCAGGCGGTATGCTACTGAATAGAGCTGAAGTTTCTTTAGTCTGGCAGAATAAGACATATGTTGGAGACCCTTGATCCTTTTGGTGAGGTACTATCAAAGTAATAATAATTTTTAAAATATGTAATACCATGTAATTTATCTGCCTAATGCTTTGAGCTTTAAAATGGAGCTGATTGAAATATTTTCATTTAATCCTGGCCAGTTACCTGCATCAAAGTGTAACTGCCAGTAAAGCTCTCTTTTCTAAGAGTATGGACCAGGCTCCACCTCTAATGTCTGTCCTTATACTGTCTATTACAAAAAATGTAAACATATGTTCTTCATTGTCCAGTATATGTTTGCTCAAAGCATTGGTTAACTTTTTTGTTTTGATCTCATAGAGGAGCTCATAAATGCATTTTTTTAGTTTCCTGACAGTTTTACCAATATAAAAACAGCAACATTGGTTACAAACAGCACAATAAATCACGCTTTTAGAGTTACAGTTACATCTATAATGAATTTTAAAATTAATATTGTTGATGTTAAAAGTATTCCCTTCCTTAATGTATTTACAAAAGTGGCACATACCACATTTGTTCATGTATCCAAGTTTGTGCTTAAGTCCACTTTGTTTTGTTTCAAATACATTTTTTAGGTTCCTACCCTTCTTATAAACTATGGTTGGAACTATATCAGTGAAGGGTCTAATAGCTTTATCTTGTCTTAGGATGGACCAGTTCTTATTATTTGTTTTATTGCAATGCTGTCGGAAGAAAAGACAGTTATTAAGGAAGTCCTGTAGTCACAAATATCTGAAGTAATGGCTTGAATGATAATGCCATTATTGGTGTTAGGGCTCTGGTATCCTAAATCTTCTCCTAACAAAGGTAGATAGAAAGCACATTCTCTTTTATTAACAACTTCAAGTAAAATCTCCATGACAAAACTAACAGGATATCCTCTTTTCAGAAACTTATACTTGAGTATATCACATTCAGACAAAAAATCTTCCATAATAGACACCATCCATGCAGTGCGCACAAATTGTTCCTTCACCATAGCCTTCTTCTGTTTCAGTGGATGAGAACTTGAATAGTGAAGTAAAGAATATGAATATGTCTCTTTTCCGAAGATTTTTGATATAAATTTCTTATTTTGATAATCCTTAACAAGGAAAATGTCAGAGAAGGAATTTTCATCTAAATGATGTGTATAAGTAAACTTTAAAAATTCTGTGGTGGAATTAATATAAGTAATACATTCATTAATTAATAACTAAGGTTCATCCCAAAAAATAAAGATATCATCCAGATATCGAGTATAGTGTTTGATGTAACCATAGAAACTCGAGGGAAAAAGGAATTTCTTCTCCCACTGTGTCACAAGTATATAGGCACACAGACCACCACATGCTGACCCCATAACTACCCCTTTTTGTTTTAGAAAGATTCATTTCATCAGCTTTTCAAGTAACTACAAACGTTTTCCAACCATCTACAGTGATCAGAATTGGCCAGCTGAAGTTATCGTGGACTTTGGTAAGCAAATGTTTGTGGTTACATGACAGCATGAATGCCGTAAATCAGGCTAGTCAAAAAGGTAGTAAACACATTATTTTAGATAGACTACAGAAGTTGTGTAAAAAGCATATTAGCAAATGTAAAACCTTATTAGGGCAAGTTGACAGTCAGGAAATAAGTAAATGGATTACATTTGACTGGTATCTTAAACAGAAACATGATTAGTATGACAGCAAATGTTTATTGTTCAAGTCATATGAAACTGCTTTCTGTGTGCAATATCATAAAAATACAGTTCAGACCATTGTTAACAGTAAATAACCAGATAAGGGTCATACACTTGCATTATGTCCTATCACCACATGTAAAATGTTAATTTCAGAGTTACAACAGCAGTCAAGTCAATTGTTGGCAGAATCTCCTGTACATCTTATTAGACAAAAGTAGCATAAAACCACTGCACAGTACAACACAGATAAGAACATAGACAAGGTTCATGGTGAACTGACAGTAATATTTAATAAACTTCTAAGAGACAGACAGAGTGAGTTCAGAAAGTTTAGACAACATATGCAAACACTTTTTCAGAAGTGCATAAGAGCTTTAGAGTCAGCAGAACAGAATACTGAGAAATGTCAGACAGCCTGTGCAGAATCACAAGACAAAAAAATCTGATTAGTAAAGAGTTAAAGCAACAGGAATTAGCTATGCTAATAAAAATAATTTACGAAATTCTACTCTACATTTAGAAAATAGTTACTGCACATAGCAGAGCATTACTCAGATGTTTCTGAATTTTTATTCCCAAATGTTTTAAAACTTCAGTTAAAGCAAGACACTTATCAGTTAAACAGTAATGTAAAATATATGACACTGTTCACATAGCATACGCGCAGGGGCAGCCTCTCATAGCTAAGTTGTTAAATAATTTCAAAATCACCATTTCAAATAACAGAACAGTTCTAGGGCATACAAATCAAATGAAAGTAGTTAAAAGCAGTAAAGACATGAGGTCACAAGACGGATATGCATGTATTTCTTTTCACCTAAAGTGCATCTGTTTAAAATGCACAAGAGCAAAAGACAGACAACAGAAAATATAAATAATGTAAATATATCTGTTTTAAGCATGTTAGTTAAGCCAATATGTATTTTGTTTCTTACAATATTTTGTAATTGTATAATAGTATCAAAAATAGCAGAGAACTGCATTCTAATATCAAGTTGCAAGTGTATTACTAAATGACTGAAGGTAAAGAAAGTGCTGAAGGAGTTAAGAGATGTACTATGGTTTAAGATTCTGGAATGCACCGAAAGGGAAAAAAGTAAGAAATGTTGTTTTATGTGAGCTGGGATCTTCCCAAGCTGGAATGGGTAGTTACAAGGAATGTTGGAGAGATAAAATGTTACTGGTACTGAAATTTATAAGGTCAAAAACAAGACTGGTTGCTAGGTTAAGTTGGCTTATGTTTTTCTAAAACATTATTGTTAAGTATTCATGTGTAGCACTAAGCTAAAAGCACAAATGTTTGCAAAAATCCTGTTTGGTAACTGTAATAAAATGTCACAGTTGTGCATACATGTCATTAATAATCTGTTTGCAGGTAAATGCTAAAAGTAAAAAAAAATCTCAGTTACACCAAGTACAGCCAGTAAATGGGCCATGGTATGCAGTTCAAATAAATTATGCAGGTCCCTTTTGAGAGGGTACAAATACCTACTAGTAGCAGTGGATGTCTTTTTCAATTCTCACAGCATAAAGCAAATAAATAATACTACAATAAAATGCTGCATAATGCAGGAGGAAAGGCACTTTTTAATTCTACACACTGACTGTATAAACAGTACTGCAGAAAGGACTATTAAGCGATTAGGGTACCATCAACATGTACAGTAGTGACACAACAATACCAGAAATACATTTTAATGTTTTAGTAATGTTTAATTATCAGGCTTCAGTTTAATACTATGTTTGTAAATTAGACTGAGTGTACATTACAGCCCATGTATGTACAAGTACAAAACATTCTGTACAAGCATGTGTATGCTGTACAGTATATGGCTTAATATGTAAACAGCATTCTTCAGTGTATAAACCATGTTTTTACAACACTCTGTAAATCTGTGTAAATGGACAATTTTGCATTCAAGTTTTAAACTGTTCACAGAAATTGCTCCTCGATGTATTGTAACAAGTCAAAGCTTGACATTTATGGCATATGCGTTTTTTTCAAAAAACAAGACTGCAATGCTCTTGCAGTAAAATTCACAAGCATTGTTAATAAATCACTGTATAAAGCATCACTATATAGAGTCATATTCAGCAATTGCAAAATACAGCTCATAACTGGTGGGACATTTTTACAAAATGGTCTTCAAAAGAAAAAAAATTGTTAAATTGGAGAATTCATCTAATTCTAGTAGTAGTGGTTGTTAAAAACTAAAGGTTTTATTTCCTACTGTGTTTCTAGTAAGCAGTAATAACAATTAACCAATGAGTATATACCAATGTAGACTGATTTTGTATTTTTAAAACAAAACAGAGGGAACTGTTAGATATATATTTACAGATTTATAAATGCATGCACTTCTATTTGCTAGTTAGATGCATATACACTTCTGTTGCTATAATATATGTAGGAATAATATAGTCAGTTAGATGCATACATTTCTGTTTGCTAGCATCTTCTTCTTTTGGCTGCTCCCGTTAGGGGTCGCCACAGCAGATCAACTGTTTCCATTTCCTCCTGTCCTCTGCATCTTGCTCTGTCACACCAACCACCTGCATATCCTCTCTCACCACATCCATAAACCTTATCTTAGGCCTTCCTCTTTTCCTGTTACCTGGCAGCTTCATCCTTAGCATCTTTGTCCCAATATACTCTGCATCCCTCCTCAGCACATGTCCAAACCAACGTAATCTTGCCTCTCTGGCTTTGTCTCCAAACCTTCCAACCTGGGCTGACCCTCTAATATACTTATTCCTAATCCTGTCCATCCTCATCACACCCAGTGCAAATCTTAACATTTTCAACTCTGCCACGTCAAGCTCTGACTCCTGCCTTTTTGTCAATGCCACTGTCTCCAACCCATATAACATAGCTGGTCTCACTACCCTCTTGTAGACCTTCCCTTTCACTCTTACTGGTACTCGTCTGTCACAAATTACTCCTGACACTCTTCTCCACCCACTCCATCCTGCCTGTACTCTCTTCTTCACCTCTCTTCCACACTCACTATTACTCTGAACTGTTGATCCCAAGTACTTAAACTCATTCACCTTCGCCACCTCTACTCCCTGCACCCTCACCTTTCCTCTATCCTCCCTCTCATTCACACACATATATTCTGTCTTAGTCCTGCTGACCTTCATTCCTCTTCTCTCTAGAGCATATCTCCACCTCTCCAGGGTCTCCTCCACCTGTTCCCTACTCTCACTACAGATCACAATGTCATCTGCAAACATAATAGTCCATGGGGACTCCTGTCAGATCTCGTCTGTCAGCCTGTCTATCACCATATATTAAAGGGTTAAACTGTTCTCAGCTAAAAATGATGGCATTCATCTGTAAATGTAACATGCTGGTACAGCTTGAAGAAAAAGGTTGATAAGGATAACTCCTAAAAGAGGCATTCAGTTGTGTGTAACAAGCTTCAAGGGAAGCAGATAAGGACCCATTTGCAAGAATCAGCAGACTTCCTAGACTGTTACATAATTCACATTGAAACAGAAAACAAACAAGCTTATTAACAGAGTGCATGCCATCAAGTGCAGGGGATATCAAAAGACTGTTTCATACAGAAACATTCTCAAACAGAAAAGACTCCCTAAAAAGTTTAATAAACAGATTGTATGCCATCAGAAAATACTGAAGTAATGACTTTGAAAGTTCCCAAAAGACTGCTTTCATAAGAATGTATATATGTGAGAACTGATCTGATTTCTGTTTAGATCTGCATTCTGGACAACTCCTTTCATGCTGTATGTTAAGCAAACTTGAAGACATTATAGCTGTAAACTGTACAGTGTTGTACATGTTATCTGTTATATAGACAAGTTATTAGTTCTACTCAAGAAAGATAATAATATAGTGCTGAGAAGGTTAATAATCTGCAAAGTTTATGTGCACTAACTGGACTTTGTTTTGACAAGGTACTAAGACTAGGTACCAACACAAAGTTGCAGTCTGCAGTAATAAGTAAGACAAGACTAATCATTCACAATCACAAGTTTTTGCACCTTCATAAATTGGTGAAAACTTGTCTCTTTCGTTTAGTACTTCCATTAGTATGTTTCTGCTTGACTCTGTGTTCATTCCCTGTGCACAGGTTTGAGCACCAAGCCCTTCAGAATTTTAATACCACCAAAGACAGTGCTATTCTGTAGGCTTTTGAGGATTAACTGCAAATTAATGCTGGTCCATTGCTGGGCAGATAAGCATTTTGTTAATACTAATCCATCTCCTGACAAGGATGGAATAGTTTTTTATAAGTTTGGGTAAAAGGTGTTTGCTTTTGGAACTTCTTGTTTTTAGGCTGATATACTGAAGTTTATCCTAGCCACTTGTGAGAATATGAGGAAAGTTTTGGCACTGGTTTCTTCTTGTGAGGAGAAATCTGCTTTCTGTAACTGGGCTTCTGCTCTTTCACAAGTGACTACCTACTGTTTTAAATATACACATGATTCTGCTGATACCACTTCCTGGGCTCTTCCAACTAGAACTAGTGACAGGAGGTTTTTCTGATTACATTCATAAAATCTCCTAGAGAATATCAAAAATGACATTTTTAATTTCCCCTTAGAGAATTTGTTTTTGAACCTTCTGATGCAGAGGTAATTAAAAAGTGTCATGAGAGGAAAGCTGACTTAAGGGATCTCTCGGATTTTTCAGTAATCCTTCTCCAAGTTTGCCAAGGGATTTAACGTTCCCTCCACAATTTTCTTTCAAAAAGCAAAATAAGCAGTCCCAGCAAGCAATAGCAGGAAGGTTCCAAAAAGAAAGCAGGACATCCCCCTTCCCAGAAAAAAGGACTGCCTAACAAGTCTGAATGGCTTTTATATGAAGGATTTCCACTCTATCTCTGGCAGTCCTTTAATCCTTCTAGAAAGTATGAAATTCCACTTCTGTCTTTGGCAAAAGATTGATTCAGACAATTGGTTTCTTAGAGTAATCCAGTGAGGTTACAGATGGCACTGGGAGCCTCTTCCTCTTTTTCAGGGGATTCCTTCTCACCCACCAGACCAGATTCTTTTCCAGGTGCCATTCAACTTGCGCTTGCTCAGGGGGTAATAGACACAGTCCTTCCTCCTCACTTAGGGTAGGATTTTATTCCAGGATGTTTATGATGTCAAAGAATGAAGATTCTTGGTGAATAGTTTCTTTGTCAGTGTGATAGAACCCAAACTCAAAATTCTGCCTCTTCACCAGTTGTTACCACTTATTTCCTATTTGAGTTTTCTAGTGATCTTAGCTTTAAAAGATGCATATCATCATATTCATATAGATCCATTTTTTAGATGTTTCTCAGGGTTTTCTATGTCTGAATCACATTATAAGTTCTCTGATTACCCTTTGGTTTATCTACTGCTACAACAGTTTACACAAAGTATCAGACTGCTATGATAGCCTACCACAGACTACAAAGTACTCACATTTTTCTTTAATTAGACAACTTGATTATGTTTGCAAAGTCTTTTTTAAAGTATCAAGAATCTCTCTGTTGGGTAAGAGATCTAATACACAAGCAGGGATTCCAAGAAAACTTACAGAAGCCTTCTTTGACTCCTTCACACAGGATTGTTTTCATAGAGTGTCCCCTGGACACCTCATTTTATAGAGCATTTCTTCCACAGGAAAACAATACATCTGTATATAGATCTATTTCCAAGTTTTTCCACTCAGACTACTGTCTTAGCAATAGAATTCCTCAGGATTCTGGGTCTCATGAAATCTATGACACTCATGATATCTCTTGCAAGACTCTACATGAGAAAAGTCTAATGGTACAGGAACTCTGTATGGTCCCAGCATATATATCCCATGATATTTCAAATTTCAGTTTTGGGATTTGTGAAATGAGATATTTTGTGGTGGATACATCAAGTTTTTCAGAATCCAGATATCCCATTCTCCCTTTCTGCTCCAGTACAGTAAGTTACAGCGGATGCCTCAGACTTTGCTTGGGGGGCAGAGTTTATGAATAAAAGTGTAAGGTCTTAGGTGCAAAAATGACAAACCAAAGCACACAAACATAAAAGAGATTTATTTATTTAATTACATTTGTTAACCGGTTAGTGTCCGATTGGGCTATGGGGCCTGTTTTCAGCTGAGACCCAGGGAGAAAAGCTCCACACACAATAGCATTGTCCAATAATAGTACAAAATCATAAAAACAAAATGACATACATATAATAATGCACTTAATACAAATAAATATACATGTATATTCAAGAAGACCAGAGATAAAATTAGTCACAGATTATACTGTAAACAGTATTGTAGATAATGAATATCAAATTAATGAAATTGATTGACAGAGAAGCATTCATGGTGACATCAGTCATAGCACATTTAAAGTATACATTGTTTACAATGTAGCTACAAATTCTAAATGGGCTAGAGCCAGAGTTAAAGTTCCTTTGAGAGGGGGAATAGAGAAAGTATATAGGGAGGGAAGATGGATTACCCGGGAGAACAGCAACAGCAGATCCATCTGAATTTGAAATGTTCTCTAGTTTTTGTTTTAAAGGAAGAGTAGTTGGGAGAGTTTTGAATGTGTTGGGGGAGAGCATTCCAGGTTTTGTCTATTTTATTAGAGTAGAGCCATTCGCCATTGTAGTTGTGCCATATATAGTATGTATATATAGTATATACATACTATGTGGATGTTAGCTCTTATAAATGCTCTCAGTTCTGAAAACCCTCTGTGGTCCCTGGGACCTCTTCATGTGTTTACAGACCACACCACAGTAGTGTGGTACATAAACAAGCAAGGGGGATCCAGATCTTACCATCTGAGCAAACTGGCCATGGTAGCCTGAGATATAGCTTTTCAGGGTACTCTCACTCTGCAGGGATCTTCCATGCCATCAGAGCATAACTGTGAGACAGACAGGCTGAGCATGACCAGGAAAGAACTTCACAGATTGAAACTGAACCAGGGGTTTTTTCAAGAACTGAGCCAACTGCAAGGAAAGCTCAACTAGATCTATTTTCCTCTGCTCACAACAAGCAATTGACAAAATTCTGCTCTAGGACTCCATGCAAGAAGAGCTGGAAGACAAATGCATTTTATTTTCCTTAAACAGGAATGTTCTTACATTCTTTTCTCCCTTTCTACTAATATTCAGGATCATTCTGAAGATTCATAAGGACTTCTCAAAAGTCATTGTTGTGACTTGCATTTGACCTAAGCAACAGTGGTACTCCCTTCATTTGGAAATGCCCAGGGGCAGTTACTGCAACCTTCCTCACAGACTTAATATACTTACACAAGACCAGGGTGTTTGATACATCCCAACCCCAAACAACTGCAACTGACTGCATGGATGATAGAATTTTAATACCTATTAGGCACCATTTTCTGAGGATGTGCAGCAGGTACTAATGGGGGCAAGAAAGCCCACCACTACAAAATCATACAATAGTAAATGGAAACAGTCTCCTAGCTGGTGCCAAGAAAAGAACCAGAACACATTCTGGGCTAGTATTTCTCTGGTTTTACAGTATTTCTGTGAGTTACTATCCTGTGGTCTATCTTATTCCTCAGTTAAGGTTAATTTGTTGGCCATTTCAGCATATCTGCCCATGGATCCTTCTCTTTCATGTAAAAATGTTTTTGAAAGGGGTGTTCCATACAATGCCTTGGAGGAAACAAATAGCACCTCCTTGTCATCTTAAAATTTTGTTAGAAAAACTAACTCTTGCTCTGTTAGGACTAATTCTTCCAGCTGACTTTAGGTTATTAACATGGAAAACAATCTTACTAATTGCTCTGACCTTTGCAAACTGTCATGGTAGATCAGCCTTTTCCATGAAGATAGGGTTTCTGTGTGAACTATTTTTTCATGTTATGCCTAAAGTGTTATCCAAGTTTACTTTAAGCCAAGTTATCCATCTCCCTATCTTCTTTCCAGAACCTAAAAATGAGGAAGAGAGAATTTTCTGTACCTTGGCTGTCCGCAGGCAACTCGAGTATTATCTAGAATACCTTGACAACCCACAAATGTAAAATAAACACAATTTATCCACTAAAAGTGGTTTTCAGCTATTTTGCACAACTTTTAAACTGACAGGAGATAGAGTGCTCCCATTTAAATGTATGATATAGTATTGTGAAAGTCCATTAAAACACAAATCTCCTAGCTCTAAAATAACTTTCTTGAAGAGGAAAGGGATAAACACAGCAATAGTATTTAGAAAATGGAAAGTTTTTCCATGAAAGGCTCTTATTTGCCCAGCAAAGGAGCAGCACAAGCTGACCATCGATCCTCAAAAGCCTCAGAGAAATGTACTCATTGGCGACAGTAAAAAGCTGAATGGCTTGGCAAATAAACTTGTGTTTTAGTCAGTTCAGCTCAAACTGCTGATAGTTCGGGTACATTGAAGATGCTCTGAAGTTTTGAAATCTAGCTGGCTATTTTATTCTTGTCAGGATATAACCCATATAGCTAAGGCTACTGCAGCAGTGATCTATGTGATGAACATCATCCATTCTAAGGAATGCTTTTAAAGGTTAACCTCTTGGCAGTGACAGGGTCACAGTATTAATACATTCTCTTTTGTTGAATGAATATTGATTGAATCCTGAAATATTGAACACAGTTTAGTGACTCTCAATTCACTGAACCTTGGGAGTGACTTTAATAGGAGTCTTGCAGGTAGGGCAAATTCATGTCTCCTTTTGGTTGTTGAATTGGAGTTTGATGAATTGTGATTGACATTACATGATTTGACTAAAATTTACTCAACAAAATAGACTGTTCTCATATGGCTATAGTGGTATGGTGACTGCTGAGACTGGTAAACTCATTACTTATTGTGGTGTTGTGTCAACCCTTTATAGACCCTTTGAGACTGCCTTTACCAAAAGGTGCCATTGAAGGGAAATACATAGATGTTGTTCATTAGGTCAGTGTTACAGTAGTCATACCTGTATGGGATGCATCCTGCTAAGGATCAGTGTCCAGCCAGCCTACAAAGCTTTGAGCATGCTAGACAACTCCCTGTCAATTGCATATCTTCCTCCAAAGTGTCATCTAACTGACCTCATTCTCTGAGTCTAGCTCATGAACACATGTCCATTGCAAGATAGTTTCTCAACATTCTGTGGTTCATGGCTTCAATCCATCCTAACCGTCCCCTTTGTCAGATTACCCAAGTAAAATCAAATGGTATCTCAAATCAGTTTGGATCCAGCATCATCATCCATTATCTACCAGGTTCTGTTGCTCAATGTTATCAAGAAGGAACTCCTATGGTGGGCCAGTCAGGTCTTGCAAAATCCAGACCTCCCATTTTCTCCACCTCTTCCTGCTCAGTTAATCGTGACACTCATTTCAGTCTTTGCTTGAGGGGCAGTGTTCCAAGACATTAAGGTTCAGGGCATGTATGATCCTCATTTCAGGAACAGGCATCTAAATCTGAAAATAATGATGTTTCAAATAAAAGCTATCAAAGCCATAAGTCAGGTGTGGATCCCTGGACCATTGTTAGTAATAACAGACAATGCAAAAGAAAAGTCATATCCCTTGTGCAGTCTACCCTTGCGTTTGTGGTACTGAGCAGTACAGAGCAACCTTACTCTTCAGGCCTCATACATTCTGTAAGAGCAGAATGCAATAGCAGACACCTTGAGCAGATCCAGTCAGGATAGACCCTCATGAGTGGATACTATACCCAGAGGCTTTCTAGGACATTGACCATTTATGGGGAACACCCCAAGTAGATCTTTTTGCCTCCTTTCTCAACAGACAACTAAACCAGTTTTGTTCCAGAACATTTTGCAGAAAGGCTTGGAAAACAGGTGCAATTTCTTTACCATGGATGGAAATGTTCCTGTATGCCTTCCCCACTTCTCCCTTTTTTTTTGATACACAAACTTCTTCAAAAGTTTAACATGGACTTGCCGGAGATGCTTCTGGTAACCCCCTTTGTGCAACATCAGTTCTTCCTTTTCAAGCATCTGTTCAAGAGCAATTACCAAAACCTTCCATACAGAGTGGATCTTCTCACACAGGACATGGAGTCCATAATCTACCCCAAAACTCAAAGTGTACAGCTAACAGTTTGCATTATAGAATTTTATCCCTTTTAGGCACCATTTTCCCTTAAGATATGCATTAAGTAGTACAGCACACTAGAAGATCTGCTAGCAGTAAAATAGAAAAAGATGTTCTAGCTGAAGCCATTAAGCAAGACCCATCACAAACTGGCCACCACTGGTTCTTCAGTACCTATGTGAATTCCTCACTGGCTTAAGGTACACGTCTATAATGGTACAACTTTCATCCTTTTCTGCTTGCCTGCCTTTGGATCCCTACTTTCTTTTTATCTCAAGTTAAATGATTTTGGAAAGGAGTTTTGCATGTTTGACCACCTAGAAAAGAAGTGGCACCTCCTTGGGATTTCAATTTTGTTTTTGAGAAATTAACTTCCTCTTTTTGAATCTGTAGGCAATACTTATCTAAAATTTACAACATATAGGACTGCTTATACATTTGCTCTGACTTCTGTTAGATAGATATCTGAATTACAAAAATTATGTCTACACATTCTTTATTTATTTTCCACAAGGACAGGGTGAGTTTTTGAAGCAACCCTTCTTTTCTGCCAGATGTTGTCTCTAAATATACTTTGAACAAGGTCAGTCATCCTTTTTCTTTTATCCTGAACTCAAGAACAGGATGAAAGTGTTCTGCATATTTTAGATGTTCACAGACATTTGAGATTTTACCTGGTCAAGGCTAAGGAATTTTAGAAAGTCTAACCAACAGTTTTGTATTCTTTAATGACAAGAGAAAGGACAGTCAGTTGCTAAATAAACCATTTCTAGATGGCTTTTGCAGGCTGTAAAAGTTTGTTACACTCACCATGGAAAAAGCCCACAACATTAAGTCATGGCTTATGGTGCTAGAGCTCTGGCTATTTCTGAATCTTTTGAGAAGGGATTGACTGTAGGTCTATCCTAAGGGTGACTACTTGGTCTCCTGGGCACATCTTTATTAGGCACAAAAAAAATTAATCTGAGATAGAGATGGATTTCCAAAAGCCTTCTTTCAAGAGCTTCTTGACTCGGGTCATTTTCCATCCACCCTTTCTTTCTAAGCCATGTCTATTGTCAAATTTAGTTATAAGTGCTGAAAAGGGGATCTAATGAAGACTATAGTGCAGTTGTGTAAGTTAATTTACCACAATAGTAAATGTTGGAATAGATCACTGCTGTAGTATTAGAACCCTCCCACCTCCCCTTTTCTTGCTGCTCTTTTCTTGGCACGGTTGGGGTGCCCAGCTTTACTTTTGCCATCCTGACATGACAATATCTGTTGGTTTTGATTTAATTGTTATCGATCTTTAGGCTTCAGCCTCCCCTTTGGGCAAGAAAGCTATGACTTTTTTCCTCATCTGTACATCTTACTTATACCAGCATGTGCTCTGTCTCTCATGCTAAGGGCAGGTGTACAGGGAGGAAAGAAGGAGCTCAAAACTTTGGAGGCTGTCTGGATGCCCGTTCCCTGGCAGAATACATCCAAAATATAGTTACTGCTACTACAACAGTGAACTATTGAAACACCTTCTCTTATAGTAAATTAATTTAGACAACTGTAGTTTTCTATGTCTGAAGCAGCCAGAAAAAAAAACATACAGAAAAGGAAAAAAAAAATTCTAAGCCTGAAGCTGGCAGACAAACTGGAAAGAGTCAAGTCTGTATGACAAGTAATAAGCAGTGACTACCTCTAGGAATATATCATGGCCACTACCACTTGAAGATGTCCAGTTCCTGACCTCTGGTTCTAGTGAGGGTTCTGAAGAGGAGGTATGTTTGAAAGATGAAAGCAGTCTGGAAGGTGTCCTTGAAACCTAAAAAAAAGGAGCAGGAGCTGTTATCCTTCAAAGGAGAAAATAATGAAATTGCCTCTATCTGTGTGAGAAAATATGTTGATAGGAAAGAAAGATATCAGTGAGTAGTGTTTATTATACTGGCCAACTCTGGGGAAAAATGTGTAATCAGTTAGAAGGAATGCTGAAATTGTGTGACTTGAAAGAGGACATATTGAATTGAACTTTAGAAATAATTTATGTGTGCTGTTGTAAACAGACTGTATTTTGTGATCTTGCATTTACAAGAGCATTTGCTGAAATAGACAAGCAGTGCGCTCTTGGCTGGATTTCCTTTTTTGCTAGAATGTAATATTTGTGTTCATCCTTATAAGTGAACTTCAAGTTAAAAACTTAAAACTGCTCTTGTTATGCATGCACAGCAAATTGTTGTTTTATCTACTTCTAAACTTTGAAAGACCACTTACCTGAAACTGAATTTACCGAGACGTAGACAACAACAAAATTTGAATACACTGAACGATCACAGTACTGAATTTTTTAACATGGAACATATGCACTTGGAAAACATTCAATGTAGAAACACACTGCAGTATGTTAAACCCACCCAGGTGGGTGGCTATGCCCCCCACAGCCCCGCTAACTAAATATACCAACTCTAGGATCACACCACAGTGGGGAAAAGGGCAAATTTCCACATGTTGGCCAAATGCATATGTTCACTGTTAAAAAATTTGG
>NC_056735.1:663701726-663714226 GCF_019279795.1 Protopterus annectens | reverse complement strand
AGCTAAGGTACAGCCTTTGCCACCACAGCAGGCAAACACCTCTGACCACTCAGCTTTTTCCCCAGATCCCTCTCGTGTAGCACCTAGAGCCATTGCTGGCCAGGGTTTACCCACATCGTCTGCAGCTGTTAGAGTCCCCTCAGTATACAAGGGAGAGAGTCACTCTTGTTGGTCCTGGAAGAGGGAACAGGGAATATGTCCCTGTTGTGTCAGAATGCTGTACCCATCCCGGGGTAAGCAGCTGCTGCCATTAGTAACATGGTTGGCCCCATTTTTCCTGTCAAAAAGAAACAGAAAATTAAGCTTGTAGCTATCTTTCCTCATGTTTCTTTGGATAGGAGTAGTTTTCTGGGACTGGCTCAGGGTTTAATTCAGGCTATTGATCCTTCTTGTAAAACAGTTCCTGGTAAAAGAGTGATTCCTCTTTCCCCAAAGAGATTCAATATTCTGAAGCTGAACAGGAAAATGCAGGGACAGATTCAGTGTTTTGTCCTCAGATCTCTAATTCAGACTCAGAGGAGAGCTCAGTTTCTGCTTTTCCTTGTGGGGTTTCTCTTTCTCTGAGACTATTGCTAGAATGTCCCAGTGTTTTTAGTGGGAGAACAGTGCGATTTCTCATCCTCTCAAAAAAATGCTAAGAGTTGTTACAGAAGGATTTTCCAGAACCTACATTCATTCCTCCTATTAATTCCTGTATGCTTTACAGAATATGTGTCTTACTGCTTGCAGTTTTCCTGATAGCCAGATGTCTCTAAAAAAGGAAGATATCCTGTATGAAGTTCCTCGGTCTTAAAAAATTTTATATACTATTCCCAAACCTGACCCAGCAGCTATAGCATAAGTTGATTTGACTGCTGCTATGCACTTAATTCCAACCTTACTCTTTCTAATAAAGATAGGAAAATCATTGATAGAAATGGGAAAAAAGTATGATCCTCTGAAACTTTAATTTTCACAGTTTTGAATAGTTAGGCTCATATGTTGAAGTTTGTTATGACAAATTGTGAAAGTATGAAGAATGTTTTATCTACAGTTTCTTCTTGTGAATCGAAATCTGCTTTAAATAGCTTAGTTTCTTTGGTTGCACAGTATGTGTGTGTGTATATGACTCTGTTAATATTTCTTCCAGGGCTATGGTCACTGTTTTAAGGAGGTTTGTTAGGCTGCATTCTCAGAATCTCTCAGATGATGTAAAATTGAGATTTTAGATTCTCACTTGGATAGAGATTTACTGTTTGGCTGCTCTGCTGCAGAGATGATCAAAAACGTGTGATGAAAGGAACAATCTGATCCAGGGAATCTCTAAGATTTTTTTCAATCTGCCCTTTTCAAATTGTCTAAGGGATTTTTTGTTCATCCAATAAACAGCCTCAAAAGAATTCAAGTAAAAAGATGTTTAAGAAGAAATGGGAAGGGCGTTCCAAAAAGAAGTCTAAAACCGCTCAAAATATGGAAAGGCCAACAAGTCTGAATGCCTGTTCAAGAGACCTTGTGACCCCCTCTCACCCTGCCCTCTTTTCTCTTCTAGAAACTCTGAATCTCCATTTTTTCACTTTGGGAACAGATTGTTTCAGACAAGTGGATTCTGAAAACCATTCATCAAAGTTGCAGATAGCAGTGGGAGGAAATCCTCCTTTCAAGGGGGTCATTCTTCATCCTGCAGATGAGATTTTTTTGTTTCCTCCCGTTCTTCATCACATACTTTCCCAAAGATTGATAGAAGCAAGTCCTCCTTCTCAGAGAAACAAGTCCTGCTTCTCAGGTGGGGAAAGGGTTTTATTCATGGATGTTCCTACTGCCAAAGAAAGAAAATGCTTGAAGACCAGTTCTTGATCTTGTTTTTCTAAATCTGTTTGTGATAGTGATACAGTTTCAAAATCTTGTCACTTCATAGCCTGTTGCCACTTCATCCTCCTTCAAGTTTCCTGGTAATATTAGACATATCATCACATCCATATTCATCCAGACTTCAAATGTTTTCTTAAGTCTGGATCACATTATCTGTTCTCTGACTTACTGTTTGGACTGTCCACGTCACTAAGATTTGTCACAAAGTGCTTAGCTCCATTTATACATTATTGCAGGCTACAGGGTATCCTCATTTTTTCATATTTTGATTACTTGCTTATCTTCGCAGTCTTTTTCAAGTTGTCAGGAATCTCCCTCTTGAGTTATAAAAGTCTTGCACAAACTGAGACTACAAGAGAACATTCAAAACTCTTTCTTGACTCGCTCACACAAGATTGTGTTCCTGGGATGTCAACTAATAACCTCAGTTTAAAGAGCTTTCTTTCTTTCACATGAAAAAATAGATCTTTTGTTAGATCTATTTCTAAGGTTTTACACTCAGACTTTGGTCACTGTGAGGGAATATCTACTCAGGATTTTAAGTCTCATGGCATCTATGATTCTCATGATACCTCTGGAAAGACTTTAATTAATGAAGTTACAGTGGTTTCTGAAATCTCTTTAGTCCCAGCATCAATACTGTTTATATTTTCAGATCTCAATGCTGGGGTTTGTCAGAAGTGAATTTTTTTTTTTGGTGGAGACAACAGATATCCTTAAATCCAGGTCTTCCCTTCTCCCTCCCTACTCCAAAGCAGTCAGTCACCACACATGGACTTTGATTGGGGAGCAGTTTCTGGAAGATAAAAGTGCAGGGGGTGTGGGACACCAAGGACAACCACTTAATTCTCGAACAGACAAATATAGTACATGAGAGATTTAGTTATACGTTGACTGTGGAGGCTAGATTCTCCTATACAGACACAAAAAGCAGCAAACAGGTTGTCAGTGACTTAAATCACTCACTGTACCAGCAAAGGACCACACACATAGACCCACATATGCAGAGATGTTCATATGTAATTTACCCAAACCAGAAAGGCCTCTCAGGCACAGGCCTCAGAAACTCTGTATGCACACAAACAAGACAATTCCTATTATAACATATAAAGCTACATCTCATTGTGTCTCAAATACCAAGCCCATAAGGCAAAACACTCCACAATCCAATAATCTGGTCATAGGAGACATCATTGTGATACACACTGATGTCCTCTTACCAGGCTGGATAAGGGGAAGGTTACAGTTAGTTGCCTGTCAGGGGCCAGGATTCACCAGATCATGGAAGCATTCAGGTCACTTACCCTTAAGTACCAGTATGACTCAGTCATAGTCCAAGTGGGCGCGAATAACTTGAGATGTACCTCCTTGGACTATATGAAGAGGGAGACATGACTGAGCTCTAAGAATATGTGTCATATTCCCAAGGGGACCAATACTTGTCAGCCTGGGAGGACATGGTTGGCAGGCCATTCTGTTTTGCCATGGATGGTCTTCACCTCTCACCTCTAGGCTTTTGGATATTGGCTGAAACATTATCCACCCCTACAGTGCCTTTTTTAGGCAATGCCAAGCATACAAACCTTCCAACGTAACAAAAGTTACTCCGGACACACTAAAGGTGTTACTGCTCAGTGCTAGGAGTCTCAACAAGAAGCTGCACTCCCTGGAATTTCTCCTCACCCTGGAGAATGCTGATGTCTACACAGTTATTGAAACATGGTTCAAAGCCACAGAAAGCACTCTGGCAGTGCATGGCTATAACACCTTACATACATTCTGACCACCCACTGAACATGAAAGAGCAAAAGGCAGAGATGGCTATAACACCTTACATACATTCTGACCACCCACTGAACATGAAAGAGCAAAAGGCAGAGATGTATCTATCTACATAAAGGATAAGCACACATCAAGGTTGTTCAACCAATATGACATGCTTGAGCTACTCCATGTCCAACTAATCATGGGAAAAATACATTATCATATTCTTGCTAGCTACAGATCCCCCACCATGAACCAGGAAAGCCGTACATCATACCTGAAGTTACTAGAATTACTCACCACCAGCCCAATACTGTACTCATGAGTGATTTTAACTACCCCTCCATTAATTGTGAGGCCAAAGATTTCTTGATTTTGTAAATTTAAATGTCCTGGAGTTGCTAGTCTGCTCTCCCACTAGGGGAACAAATATCCTAGATCTGGGTACTTACAAATATGGGAGTTTGCTGCACCTCCCCAACCCCCCCCCCCCAGTGTGATGCCCTTACTGGTAAGATCAGATCAAAATGTGGTATCCCATGAAATAAAGTTAAAATTAGCCCACCCCCCATTTAACCCTCAAAACTTTAAGAACTTCTCTAAGGTAAATTATCCCCATTAAGGGATGGCAGAGCTAGTTTCCAAGCTCCCCCAAATCTAGAAAACACAGTATAAGCAACTGCATAGAAATAGAAATGGCAGTGACAGAACAAAATAAACCCAGGTCAAACTGCAAAAACAAGCCACCTTGGTAGATCCTTGGTATTAATAGGTTGTACAATAAAAGACAGAAAAATCTTGTTGAGAAGTAAGATACAATGTTCACAACAGAACAAAACATCCCTTATTAGTCTAAGCAAGTGAATAAAGGAACTAGTCAATCAATTCTCTGAAAGGAGACTTTGAGGTAAAAATAAACTCCAAAGCTAAGGATAACCATAAGGCATTTTTCAGTTATGTCCACAATCTTTACGACAACACCCAACAATGTGCAGAATTAATTGTAGATGGCATCACCTATACTCCACCAAAAATATAGCAAATCTACTAGCTGACAAATTCAGCTCAGATTTAATTTCCACATCACCTCCCGCCCGTTCTCCCCCAAGAAATACCCTCCACCACTCTAACGCCAATTATCACCAATGAACAGGTTGCCACTGCACTCTCTAGAGCTAAAAGCACAGCTTCAGTGAAGTCTGATGATATACCAGGTTGCTTCTTAAACAGCTTAAATTAGGACTTATCAGGATCATTAGAATCTATATTTAATCACACCCTCCAGACTGGCTTTATTCTGATAGAGTGGAGGACAGAAACCATCATCCCTCTGCATAAAGGGGGACAACCTACTGACACAGGAAGTTACAGACCAATAGGTTTGACTAGCCTTATATGTACTGCCATGAAAGGAATAACCATGGACCTAATAAATAATGAGATAGGAAACCTCCAAATACTAGACCCAATGCAATTTGGCTTTGTCAAGAGCAGGTCATGCTTCCTGAATCTGGTGGATATCTTTGGGAAAGTCACTAAGGCCATGGAGGAAGATAACACAGTACATTCTGCCTTCTTCGACCTGGCCAGTGCATTTGACATAATTCCCCACTCAGGTATTGTAAATAAATTCACAAAACTGGGCATAAATCCTTACATCACCAGATGGATAGCCAGTTAGCTCACAGACAGGTATATGTGGTTAAAGTGGGTAAATCTAGATTCAGCAAGAAGCCATTTACTAGTAGTATGGCACAGGGCTCAGTGCTGTGACCGCTCTTGTTTGTAATATACTTCCCTGAAGCCAAGACTAATGTAGAAGGCCTCTGGATGACAAAGTTTACCAATGACTGCAGGTTGGGAGAAATCACTGAATCCCCCATTGAGGCTGATATCCTTCAGGAAGGTCTAGATCAGACAAATGATTGATGCCAGAACCATTGCCTAAAACTAAATGTGAAAAAATGCATTGTCAAAGCCTTTGGGAAGTCAAATACCCCTGCAAATTACAACATCAATAGCACACCCCTAAGAGTAGACTCAGAGGTCAGATATCTAGGTACACAGATAGACAGTAGCCTGAAATTTGACCAACAAATGTCCACAATAGAGACAAAGTCCTTCTATGCGTCACAACTTATAAGCACAGGTATGGCATCCAGATCAAAGGAAACTATAGTCCCGTTGTACTCAGTCCTCCTTAGACAAGCAATCGAGTACTATGTGCCATTCGGCATGTAGATCAAGTGACCCTAGTAATTTCTCATGATTAAGCATATAAATATCAAGGAGATGCTTACGCTGATAAAGGCACTCAACTTTCTGAACAATCTTTGTTCCCTGGTACCTCTTCAAATGGTTACAGGGAATACTGCAGAGATGTGGTACATATGCAAGCAAAGGGGAATCAGGTCATTGCCACTTTTGTACCCTCTTTGTAGACTAGCCATACTAGCTTGGGATATAGGCTTACAGCACAGTCTTACTCTACAGGCATCCTACATTCTGTCAGAGCAAAACTGCATAGCAGACAAGCTGTGTAGGACCAGGGCTGACCCTTCTGAATGGAAACTAGATCAGGGGATCTTTCAAGATCTGATCCCTCTGCGGAATTCCTCAAGTAGACCTCTTTATCTCCTCTTTGAAAAATCAATTAGCAAAATTATTTTCCAACACTCTATGCAAGAAGGCCTGGAAGACAGATGCCTTTTCTTTCTTTTCTTTGGACAGGAATGTTCCTGTATAGCCTTCTGCCCTTTTCACTAATATCCAGAGTACTTCTGAAGATTCAAAAGGAATACCACAAGATCATTGTGGTGAGTCCCTTCTGATGCAGGCAACTCTGGTTCTCCCTTCTTTTGGAAATGGTGCCACAATCTTCCTCACAGACTAGATCTAGTCACAAAAGACCAGAGGTGTTTAATACATCCCAACATCAATCATTTTCATTTGACTGCCTGGATGATAGGGTCTTAATTCCTTTTAAGCACCTGTTTTCTGAATCAAGAAAGCCTGCTACTAGAAAATCATTTATAAGCAAATGGAAAAGGATTTCTAATTGGTGCCACCAACATAACCAGCACCCATTCTGGTTTTACAATATTTGTGTGAGTTACTAACCTATAGCCTTTCTTATTCCTCTGTCAAGGTTCATGTCTCTGCCATTTTAACATGCCTGCCCATAGATCTTGCTCTTTCAATGCAGTCTCATGTCAAAATGTTCTTGAATGTATTTTTTGCATAAAAGGCCATCTAAAAAACTGGTGGCCCCTCCTTGGGATCTTAATTTTGTGTTAGAAAAGCTAACACTTGCTCCATTTGAACTAGCTAATTTGGCTGACTTGAGGGTCTTAACATAAAAAAATATGTTTTTGATTGCTCTGACTTCTGAAAGAAGGATATCTGAGTTGCAAACTCTTATGGTGACCTTATCTCATTTTGCACAGAGCAGGGTTTCTTTGAGAACTCATCCTTCTTTTATGCCTAAAGTGGTATCTGAGTTTACTTTAAGCCAAACTATCCATCTCCCCATTTTCTTTCCTGAACCTAAAAATTAGGGAGAAAGGATAAGCCATACCTTGGATGTCCACAGACAACTTGGGTACTATTTTGACAGAAGTAAATCTTTCAACTCTTTGGATCAATAGTTCATTTCTTGTGAAGGGACAACCTGTGTCAAAACAAACTATTTTCAAATTGTTGTCTAATGCTATTTCCTTTCATTATACTCGCCATAACAAATCTGTTTCAGGCAAGGTCAAGACCCACTCTGTCAGGACCTTGGCTTCATCTATGGCTTTATGGAAAGGGTTGGATTCTAGAAGTATTCTAGGAGCTGCTACTTGGTTCTTTCTACATAATTTTACAAAGCACTATAAACTTCATTCCTTCTCTGGATCTTGATCAAGCTTTGCTAAGACCATTCTCCGGGAGATCCTGGACCCTTCCCCTTCTACCTCCCAAATATAGTTAGCTATGGTAATCTACCCATATAGCTAAGGTTACTGCAGCAGTGAACAGTATGAAGAGCATGGTACAGTTGTGTAAGTTGAACTTAACATAACAGTAAATGTTTGAATGACCACTGCTACAGTAGCCACTCCTTCTCTCAATCCACATTGTTTTTCTTGTGTGTTTTTTATGCCAGGGTGTAGATATTTGTTTTTGTTGCTCCTAGCATTGTCATTTCAGGACTCAGCCTCCCTCTCTTTGCTGGCAAGAAAGCTCTGAATCGCTTTGTGCCCAAACTTGTGTTTTATTCAGCTAAGCTATTGGTGCTTAACAATTTGCCCACATAGAAGGTGGCCTGAAGCTTTGGAAGTGGCTGGACATTATATCATTGGCAGGATATAACCAATATAGCTAAGGCTACTGCATCAGTGATCATTTGAACATCTACTGTTATGTTAAGTTCAACTTACACAACTGTGCTGCTCTTTTCAAGACTTTGCCAAGAAGCATTGTCTGATTAAGTGACTTGCTCAGAGTCTCACAGTAGTCAAATGTAGGCCGAGAGACTCAAACCCTGCATTACAGAAACAACTTGGCTCATAGCCTTAATCCTTAACATCAAATTTATATTAAGAACAAACATTTAACATAATTTTATGTATAGCCCATTTTCTAAGTGTAATAATACCCTGCAAGGTGGGCATGATTGAAGAATAATTGGCCTTCCAGATTTGGTAAAACCTTTTGTCTACTGTGTCAAGCTTCATAGTGTATGTGACAGTTTGTTTTTCCCTGGTTACACAAACCCTGTTGGGAATTATTACTTGAATAATACTCATATTTGAGTATAAAGTGAAATTCGGCATATCACTTCTTTCCCATTGGCTACAAGAGACATTTTAAAAATGATAGTCTGAGCAAACATCTTTGTGTGAAGTTCAGATACTTGGGTCTGTGACACCTGTATTGATAACAGAAGCAGTACTCAATTAGGTGGGAACAAACAGGCAGCATTAATTCTACTCACCTAGCATAACACTTGGAGGGGAAATAAATCAAAAGAAATAAGTGATTATGTGGTACAGTAATTAAACTCAAAAAAGTAAAAATTTATTAGTTTATCTTAACAAGAAATCTATGGGATATAGACATTCTAATGAAAAATACATAATAATAATTCTAATATAATAATAATAATAATAATAATAATAATAATAATGCTCCCTTATCAGATGTATGAGACCCTATCCTACAGTCCTAACACTTCTGAGAATAAACTGTGATTCAGTCCAAAAACCTTAGATTCTGAAACATGCTTTTAATCCCTTAAGTGGAGGAGCTGAGGTACCTTAGAACTACAGTGTTTGAACCATTGTCATGCCTTGGTTTTAGTGTACTTTTTTTCACATTTTAAAATCAATACAAAACTGTTTCTAAAGTAAAAAATATTTATTTTATTGGATCACTGTTCCATTAGCCATAACATTATGGAAAGTATCCTGTCAAAAATCAGATGTCCAAGCAAACTACAAACCTTTGGGCTCCTTCCTCATGTAGCGTATGTCTACTCTTAGTGCATGAGTACATATAAAATGGAGGTATGAGCATACCAGAAGTCAGAACTTTCTTGCCATACGTATGCTTAAGCTGATGTCTTATTAGATTAATGCTGTGAGTTTCAGCAGCCGGTTTCAGCTACAGTTTTGGTCAAGTAAGCATCCTCATTGAGGATCTTTTTTTTTCTGTAGAAATCCTATCTTTAAAAGTATGGTTATATCTGTCAGGAAAGGTGAATGTTAGTGTAGTAGACACAGTCTTTATAAGAATGCCTATTCCTCCTGTGTTTTCTGTAAAAAGGATCAATACAATACAAGACCCTGCCAAATTTGCCTGTCTTTTACTCCTGAAACTTTAAAGTGCAGGCAGAAATCTTTGGTGAAATTATGGTGACTGAATCTCTTTCCGTGGAGCCCCCCCCCCCTGGAAAAATTAAAAAGTTGTTAAAGAGACATCCAAAGAATCTTGGACTTTATCCTGTTTTCTGTGGTCTAGATTTGATGTCTTCACTGAGGTGTTTTTGAAGCCTTTGGACCACTTGTCTGATTTTCCTGGTCCCTCTGGTGCATCCCCAGTGGAAGCTGCTAAGCCCTGGGATTTAAGCATGTCCATGCTGACCATACATCAAGCTGTTTCTGAAAAGGGAGAACCTTGGATTATCTCTGATGGTGAGAGAGTCATTCTTCACATTTTGGTGAGGGGGGCATTGCTGGATCTTTGATGGAGGTCAGGCTTTTGGTTGCTTCCCCTAAAACTTCAAGACTGTAGATGCCTCAAAAGAAGGCTCTAAAGACTCCTCCTTTTATCCAATCTCTGCAAAAACCTTAAAGGAGATTGGCATAATTTTTCACAGGGTCTGTTTAAGGCAATTTAGTCTCTCCAGCCTTCTATTCCTGTTTCTACACCAGTTAAAAGACCCCCCCCCCTTCAGTAAGCTCACTGCCACAACAGCCTTAGCTGCATGGATTATATCTTGCTAAAGATATAACAACCAGTCACCTTCCAAGCTGAGCTGACTAAACTGGCAGGTTTGGGCACCAAGCCCTTCAGAGATTTCCTGCCTCCAAAGTACGCTCATCTTGCAGTGTTTTAAGGACTGATGATCAGCTAGTACTTTCCCTTGCTGGACATATACGTTCTCTTCAAGAGAAAACATTTCCACTTTTACTTTTTATGACATAAATTGAATTTTTACTGTGAAAATATTAATTTTAAGATAGGAAAAATGTGTTTTTATTGACTGTCACATGACGTTTAGTAACTTTTAAATGAGAGAATTATGTTTTACTTTTGTGGAAAAAATGTTTAATCTATTCTAAAACTACTTTTTCTCTTGTACAGATTGTGTTATTTTACTTTTGGGATTAGTATTCAGAGCACTTTTTATTATCTTTTTTTTTTGTGGAAAAAGTTACATTTATACTACTTGCATGATTTACCAGCTGTTGTGGCCAGGCTAACCCAAGAATCAGACATCTTTTTTGCCTTACACCCGGGACAAACTATTGGCTCCTCAGTTTTTCCTTCTTTCACTGACAAAAAGAAGAAAATTAGTAAACATCCTTTGCCACCACTGCAGGCTGCTAAAGTGCCCCAATTGGTGATGAGTGACTCTGCTGTGACCATTTCTAGTTCCACAGATTATTCATCTTTTTCCTTTGTTCCTTCTGGTGTAATCCCTACAGCCACCATAGTCAGGGGAAGGGGGAGTTAGACACATTCTGTGCAGCTGTTGCAGTGTTCTTGGTGGGTAAAAAAGAGCCACTCTTGTCATTCTTGGTGGAATGGGCAGGAAATACCCCTCTGCCTAGTCATACTGCTATGCCTATTCCAAGGGAGTTTTTTCCTGACAAAGTGGGTTTGTTTCTTTGGAAATTCCTGTCAGAAAAAGCAAAAATAATTTATTTTCCTGTTTTAGTCACTTTGTACGTGAGTGATTTATTGGGCTTAGCTCATTCTTTAGTTTAGGCTCTTAATGTGTCCATTTCAGCTGCTTTTGGTAAAGGAAAAAAACTTAATCTTCTGAAGAGATTCAAGTTTTTGAACCATGAAATGATTGTGAAGGGACAGATTCTATTTTGTTTCCTTGGGTTTCTGCTTCAAATCTTTTGTAGAGTTTGGCTTCTGCCAGTCCCTTTGAAGGATTCTCTTTCACTGAAACTATTTCCAGAATGTATCAGCTGTTTCAGTGGAAACATAATAACATTCCACTCTCCCTGAAGAAGTATTAGGATTTATAATGGCTGGATTTTCCAAAACCTGCTCCAATTCCTTCTATTCTTTCAGCACCGGAGCATGTTTTGTCATAGTCTGTAACTTGCCTGAAAGCCAGCCTGTTGTCCCAAGAAACCAGCTTATATAAAGTTCCTCACTCTTACAAGTTTTCATAAACTCATCTCAGATTAGACTCTGCAGGTATTGTTTAAGTGAGCCCAGCTGCTACTAAATGCATGGTTAATACCAACCACAGTCCTGACAAGGATGAGAAGGTTTTTGATAGACTTGGAAAAAATTGTATTCTTCTGCAACACTTATTTTAGAATTCTCAGCTATCAAACTCATAAGTTAATGTTGCTTGCCTCTTGAGAACATGAGCAATATTATGGCATCTGTTTCCTCTTCTTTAGAAAAAAACTTTAACCTGATTGCTTCTGAGTTTCAGCTGGCTACCTACTGTTTGAAATGTGCTTTAGATTCTGCTGATGCCAGTTCCAAGGCTGTTTCCACTGAAACTGGTATGAGGAAATTTGCTTGATTGCGTACTCGAAACTTTCTAGATGTCAAAGCTGAACTTTTCAGTTCTCTTGTGGATAGAGAGCTAGTTTTTTTGGACCATTTGCTGCATATGTCCTTAAAAAGAGTGATGAGAGAGGTAAGCTGATTCAAGGAATCCCTTAGATTTTTCAGGCTTCCTTCCTTGTCAACTAAAACCATTTTCAAAATAAATAAATAAATAAAAAACAATGGTAGGGAGGTTCCAAAAAGAAAAGAAAAGAAAAGAGGAACCCCCCCCCCTGAACAAAAGACATTCTAATAAATCTGAATGACTATCTACAAGACTCCCTTCCCCCTTTCCACAAACCCTTAATTCTTCTAGAAAGTCTGAACCTCCATTTATTTCTCTCTCTAGTTTCAGGCAGATGGGTTATGAAAGTAATCTAAAAATATTACAGATGATAGCGAGAGTCTCTCCCTACTTTTCATGAGATTCTCCCATCATCTGCTTGACCAAACTCCTCTTTTCCCTCCTGTAATTCAGCATCTCAGTTAAATGAAGGGTTTTATTTAAGAATGTTTCTGGTGCTAAAGATAGAAAATTCCTGGAGACCAGTTGTGGCTGTTTTCCTTTTGAACCTATCTGTGATAGTGCCCAAGTTCAA